>NW_027596164.1:600000-758050 GCF_964194155.1 Cetorhinus maximus | reverse complement strand
GAAAAATATCAAAAAATCAACAACAACCACGACAATGAAAAACACCAACAAATTCAACAACAACCTCAACATTGAAAATCACCAACAAATTTAACAACAACCTCAACAATGAAATACATCAAAAATTCAACAACAACGACAACAATGTAAAACATCAACAAATTCAACAAAAACCTCAACAATTAAAAACACCAAAAAATTCAACAACAACGTCAAATTTGAAAAATACCAACAAATTCAACAACCTCAACATAGAAAAACACCAACAAATTCAACAACAAACGCAACATTGAAAATCACCAAAAAATTCAACAACAACCTCAACATTGAAAAACTCCAGCAAGTTCAACAACAACCTCCGCAATGAAAAACAACAAAAAATTCATCAGCAACCTCAACATTCAAAAACACCAACAAATTCAACAAAAACCTCAACAATGAAGAACACCAAAAAATTCAACAACAACCTCAACATTCAAAAACCCCATTAAATTCAACAAAAACCTCAACAATGAAAAACACCAAAAAATTCAACAACAACCTCAACATTGAAAATCACGAACAAATTCAACAAAAACCTCAACAATGAAAAACACCAAAAAATTCATCAGCAACGTCAACATTCAAAAACACCAAAAAATTCAACAAAAACCTCAACACTGAAAAACACCAAAAATGTCAACAACAACCTCAACTTTGAAAAACACCAACAACTTCAACAACCTCAACATTGAAAAACACCAGCATATTCAACTGCTCCCTCAACTTTGAAAAATACAAAAAAGATAAAAAAAAACCATTGATAACTCCAATAAATTCAACAACCTCAACATTGAAAAACACCAAAAAATTCAACAACCTCAACATTGAGAAACAGCAACAAATTCAACTGCAACCTCAACTTTGAAAAATACAAAAAGTTTAAAAAGAAAACATTGAATACACCAATAAATTCAACAACAACCTTCATATTGAAAATCACCAACAAATTCAACAACAACCTCAACTTTGAAAAACACCAAAAAATTCAACAACCTCAACATTGAGAAACAACAACAAATTCAACTGCAACCTCAACTTTGAAAAATACAAAAAGATTCGAAAATAAACATTGAACACACCAATAAATTCAACAACAACCTCAATATTGAAAATCACCAAAAAATTCAACAACAACCTAAACATTGAAAAACACCAAATTATCAACAACATCCTCAACTTTGAAAAACACCAACAAATTCAAAAACCTCAACATGGAAAAACACCAACAAATTCAACTACAACCTCAATATTGAAAATCACCAACAAATTCAACAACAACCTCAACTATGAAAAACACCAACAAATTCAACAACATCAACATTGAAAAACACCAACAAATTCAACAACAACCTCAACTTTAAAAAATACAGAAATGTTCAACAAAATAAAAATTGATTACACTAATACATTCAACAACAACCTCAACAATGTATAACATCAAAAATTCAACAACAACAACCACAACAATGAAAAACAACAAACAATTCAACAACAACCTCAACATTCAACAACACCAACAAATTCAACAACAAGCTGAACATTGAAAAACACCAACAAATTCAACAACATTCTTAAAATTGAAAATCACCAAAAAATTCAAAAACAACCTCAACATTGAAAAACTCCAACAATATCAACAACAACCTCAACAATGCAAAACACCAAAAAATTCAAAAACAAACTCAACATTGAAAATCACCAACAAATTCAACAACAACCTCAACTTTGAAAAACTCCAACAAATTCAAAAACCTCAACATGGAAAAACACGAACAAATTCAACCACAACCTCAATATTGAAAATCAACAACAAATTCAACTACAACCTCAACAGTGAGAAACACCAACAAATTCAACAAAAACCTCAACAATGAAAAACACCAAAAATTTCATCAACAACCTCAACATTCAAAAACACCAACAAATTCAACAGAAACCTCAAAAACGAGAAACACCAAAAAATTCAACAACAACCTCAACATTGAAAATCACCAACAAATTCAACAAAAACCTCAACAATGAAAAACACCAAAAAATTCATCAACAACCTCAACATTCAAAAACATCAAATAATTCAACAAAAACCTCAACATTGAAAAACAGCAAAAAATTCATCAACAACCTCAACTTTGAAAAACACCAACAACTTCAACAACCTCAACATTGAAAATCATCAACTAATTCAACAACAACCTCAGCAATGAAAAACATCAAAAAAAAACAACAACAACCTCAACTTTGAATAACACCAAAAAATTCAACAACCTCAACATTGAGAAACAGCAAGAAATTCAACTTTAACCTTAGGTATGAAATATACGAAAAGATTCAAACAAAGACATTGAATACACCAATAAATTCAACAACAACTTCAACATTGAAAATCACCAACAAACTCAACTACAACCTCAATATTGAAAATCACCAACAAATTCAACAACAACCTCAACTATGAATAACACAAACAAATTCAACAAAAACCTCAACAATGAAAAACAACAAAAAATTCAACAACAACCTCAATTTGAAAAACAACAACAGATTTAAAAACCTCGACATTCAAATACATCAACAAATTCAACACCAAACGCAGTTTTGAAAAACACCTACAAATTCAACAACCTCAACATTGAAAAAAACCAACAAATTCAACAACAACCTCAACTTTTACAAATACAAAATGTTTCAACAAAAGAAAAATTGATAACAACAACAAATTCAACAACAACCGCAAAATTGAAAATCAACAACAAATTTAACAACAACCACGACAATGAAAAACAACAACAAATTCAACAACAACCTCAATATTGAAAATCACCAACAAATTTAGCAACAACCTCAACAATGAAAAACACCAAAAAATTCAACAACAACGTCAACGTTGAAAAATACCAACACATTCAACAACCTCAACTTTGAATAATACAAAATGATTCAAAAAAAAACATTGAATACACCAATAAATTCAACAACAACCTCAATATTGAAAATCACCAACAAATTCAACAACAACCTCAACTTTGAAAAACTCCAACAATATCAACAACAACCTCAACAATGAAAAACACCAAAAAATTCTAAAACAAACTCAACATTGAAATTCACCAACAAATTCAACAACAACCTCAACAATGAAAAACACCAAAAAATTCATCAACAACCTCAACATTCAAAAACATCAAATAATTCAACAAAAACCTCAACATTGAAAAACAGCAAAAAATTCATCAACAACCTCAACTTTGAAAAACACCAACAACTTCAACAACCTCAACATTGAAAATCATCAACTAATTCAACAACAACCTCAGCAATGAAAAACATCAAAAAAAAACAACAACAACCTCAACTTTGAATAACACCAAAAAATTCAACAACCTCAACATTGAGAAACAGCAAGAAATTCAACTTTAACCTTAGGTATGAAATATACGAAAAGATTCAAAAAAAGACATTGAATACACCAATAAATTCAACAACAACTTCAACATTGAAAATCACCAACAAACTCAACTACAACCTCAATATTGAAAATCACCAACAAATTCAACAACAACCTCAACTATGAAAAACACAAACAAATTCAACAAAAACCTCAACAATGAAAAACAACAAAAAATTCAACAACAACCTCAATTTGAAAAACAACAACAGATTTAAAAACCTCGACATTCAAATACATCAACAAATTCAACACCAAACGCAGCTTTGAAAAACACCTACAAATTCAACAACCTCAACATTGAAAAAAACCAACAAATTCAACAACAACCTCAACTTTTACAAATACAAAATGTTTCAACAAAAGAAAAATTGATAACAACAACAAATTCAACAACAACCGCAAAATTGAAAATCAACAACAAATTTAACAACAACCACGACAATGAAAAACAACAACAAATTCAACAACAACCTCAATATTGAAAATCACCAACAAATTTAGCAACAACCTCAACAATGAAAAACACCAAAAAATTCAACAACAACGTCAACGTTGAAAAATACCAACACATTCAACAACCTCAACTTTGAATAATACAAAATGATTCAAAAAAAAACATTGAATACACCAATAAATTCAACAACAACCTCAATATTGAAAATCACCAACAAATTCAACAACAACCTCAACTTTGAAAAACTCCAACAATATCAACAACAACCTCAACAATGAAAAACACCAAAAAATTCTAAAACAAACTCAACATTGAAATTCACCAACAAATTCAACAACAACCTCAACTTTGAAAAACTCCAACAAATTCAAAAACCTCAACATGGAAAAACACCAACAAATTCAACCACAAACTCAATTTTGAAAATCACCAACAAATTCAACAACAACCTCAATAGTGAAAAACACCAACAAGTGCAACAAAAACCTCAACAATGAAAAACACCAAAAAATTCATCAACAAACTCAACATTCAAAAACACCAACAAATTCAACAGAAACCTCAACAATGAGAAACACCAAAAAATTCAACAACAACCTCAACATTGAAAATCACCAACAAATTCAACAAAAACCTCAACAATGAAAAACACCAAAAAAATCATCAACAACCTCAGCATTCAAAAACACCAAATGATTCAACAAAAACCTCAACATTGAAAAACACCAAAAAATTCATCAACAACCTCAACTTTGAAAAACACCAACAACTTCAACAACCTCAACATTGAAAATCATCAACTAATTCAACAACAACCTCAGCAATGAAAAACATCAAAAAATTCAACAACAACCTCAACTTTGAATAACACCAAAATATTCAACAACCTCAACATTGAGAAAGAGCAAGAAATTCAACTGCAACCTTTGAAAAATACAAAAAGATTCAAATAAAAACTTTGAATACACCTATAAATTCAACAACAGCTTCAACATTGCAAATCACCAACAAATTCAACTACAACCTCAATATTGAAAATCACCAACAAATTCAACAACAACCTTAACTATGAAAAACAGCAACAAATTCAACAAAAACATCAACAATGAAAAACAACAAAAAATTCAACAATAACCGCAATTTGAAAAACACCAACAGATTTAACAACATCAACATTCAAATACATCAACAAATTCAACAACAAACGCAGCTTTGAAAAACACTTACAAATTCAAAAACCTCAACATTGAAAATCACCAACAAATTCAACAACAAACTGAACTTTTACAAATACAAAGAAGTTCAACAAAGGGAAAATTGATAACAACAACAAATTCAACAACAACCGCAAAATTGAAAATCACCAACAATTTAACAACAACCTCAACAATGAAAAACATCAAAAATTCAACAACAACAACCACGACAATGAAAAACACCAACAAATTCAACAACAACCTCAACATTGAAAATCACCAACAAATTTAACAACAACCTCAACAATGAAATACATCAAAAATTCAACAACAACGACAACAATGTAAAACATCAACAAATTCAACAAAAACCTCAACAATTAAAAACACCAAAAAATTCAACAACAACGTCAAATTTGAAAAATACCAACAAATTCAACAACCTCAACATAGAAAAACACCAACAAATTCAACAACAAACGCAACATTGAAAATCACCAAAAAATTCAACAACAACCTCAACATTGAAAAACTCCAGCAAGTTCAACAACAACCTCCGCAATGAAAAACAACAAAAAATTCATCAGCAACCTCAACATTCAAAAACACCAACAAATTCAACAAAAACCTCAACAATGAAGAACACCAAAAAATTCAACAACAACCTCAACATTCAAAAACCCCATTAAATTCAACAAAAACCTCAACAATGAAAAACACCAAAAAATTCAACAACAACCTCAACATTGAAAATCACGAACAAATTCAACAAAAACCTCAACAATGAAAAACACCAAAAAATTCATCAGCAACGTCAACATTCAAAAACACCAAAAAATTCAACAAAAACCTCAACACTGAAAAACACCAAAAATGTCAACAACAACCTCAACTTTGAAAAACACCAACAACTTCAACAACCTCAACATTGAAAAACACCAGCATATTCAACTGCTCCCTCAACTTTGAAAAATACAAAAAAGATAAAAAAAAACCATTGATAACTCCAATAAATTCAACAACCTCAACATTGAAAAACACCAAAAAATTCAACAACCTCAACATTGAGAAACAGCAACAAATTCAACTGCAACCTCAACTTTGAAAAATACAAAAAGTTTAAAAAGAAAACATTGAATACACCAATAAATTCAACAACAACCTTCATATTGAAAATCACCAACAAATTCAACAACAACCTCAACTTTGAAAAACACCAAAAAATTCAACAACCTCAACATTGAGAAACAACAACAAATTCAACTGCAACCTCAACTTTGAAAAATACAAAAAGATTCGAAAATAAACATTGAACACACCAATAAATTCAACAACAACCTCAATATTGAAAATCACCAAAAAATTCAACAACAACCTAAACATTGAAAAACACCAAATTATCAACAACATCCTCAACTTTGAAAAACACCAACAAATTCAAAAACCTCAACATGGAAAAACACCAACAAATTCAACTACAACCTCAATATTGAAAATCACCAACAAATTCAACAACAACCTCAACTATGAAAAACACCAACAAATTCAACAACATCAACATTGAAAAACACCAACAAATTCAACAACAACCTCAACTTTAAAAAATACAGAAATGTTCAACAAAATAAAAATTGATTACACTAATACATTCAACAACAACCTCAACAATGTATAACATCAAAAATTCAACAACAACAACCACAACAATGAAAAACAACAAACAATTCAACAACAACCTCAACATTCAACAACACCAACAAATTCAACAACAAGCTGAACATTGAAAAACACCAACAAATTCAACAACATTCTTAAAATTGAAAATCACCAAAAAATTCAAAAACAACCTCAACATTGAAAAACTCCAACAATATCAACAACAACCTCAACAATGCAAAACACCAAAAAATTCAAAAACAAACTCAACATTGAAAATCACCAACAAATTCAACAACAACCTCAACTTTGAAAAACTCCAACAAATTCAAAAACCTCAACATGGAAAAACACGAACAAATTCAACCACAACCTCAATATTGAAAATCAACAACAAATTCAACTACAACCTCAACAGTGAGAAACACCAACAAATTCAACAAAAACCTCAACAATGAAAAACACCAAAAATTTCATCAACAACCTCAACATTCAAAAACACCAACAAATTCAACAGAAACCTCAAAAACGAGAAACACCAAAAAATTCAACAACAACCTCAACATTGAAAATCACCAACAAATTCAACAAAAACCTCAACAATGAAAAACACCAAAAAATTCATCAACAACCTCAACATTCAAAAACATCAAATAATTCAACAAAAACCTCAACATTGAAAAACAGCAAAAAATTCATCAACAACCTCAACTTTGAAAAACACCAACAACTTCAACAACCTCAACATTGAAAATCATCAACTAATTCAACAACAACCTCAGCAATGAAAAACATCAAAAAAAAACAACAACAACCTCAACTTTGAATAACACCAAAAAATTCAACAACCTCAACATTGAGAAACAGCAAGAAATTCAACTTTAACCTTAGGTATGAAATATACGAAAAGATTCAAAAAAAGACATTGAATACACCAATAAATTCAACAACAACTTCAACATTGAAAATCACCAACAAACTCAACTACAACCTCAATATTGAAAATCACCAACAAATTCAACAACAACCTCAACTATGAAAAACACAAACAAATTCAACAAAAACCTCAACAATGAAAAACAACAAAAAATTCAACAACAACCTCAATTTGAAAAACAACAACAGATTTAAAAACCTCGACATTCAAATACATCAACAAATTCAACACCAAACGCAGTTTTGAAAAACACCTACAAATTCAACAACCTCAACATTGAAAAAAACCAACAAATTCAACAACAACCTCAACTTTTACAAATACAAAATGTTTCAACAAAAGAAAAATTGATAACAACAACAAATTCAACAACAACCGCAAAATTGAAAATCAACAACAAATTTAACAACAACCACGACAATGAAAAACAACAACAAATTCAACAACAACCTCAATATTGAAAATCACCAACAAATTTAGCAACAACCTCAACAATGAAAAACACCAAAAAATTCAACAACAACGTCAACGTTGAAAAATACCAACACATTCAACAACCTCAACTTTGAATAATACAAAATGATTCAAAAAAAAACATTGAATACACCAATAAATTCAACAACAACCTCAATATTGAAAATCACCAACAAATTCAACAACAACCTCAACTTTGAAAAACTCCAACAATATCAACAACAACCTCAACAATGAAAAACACCAAAAAATTCTAAAACAAACTCAACATTGAAATTCACCAACAAATTCAACAACAACCTCAACAATGAAAAACACCAAAAAATTCATCAACAACCTCAACATTCAAAAACATCAAATAATTCAACAAAAACCTCAACATTGAAAAACAGCAAAAAATTCATCAACAACCTCAACTTTGAAAAACACCAACAACTTCAACAACCTCAACATTGAAAATCATCAACTAATTCAACAACAACCTCAGCAATGAAAAACATCAAAAAAAAACAACAACAACCTCAACTTTGAATAACACCAAAAAATTCAACAACCTCAACATTGAGAAACAGCAAGAAATTCAACTTTAACCTTAGGTATGAAATATACGAAAAGATTCAAAAAAAGACATTGAATACACCAATAAATTCAACAACAACTTCAACATTGAAAATCACCAACAAACTCAACTACAACCTCAATATTGAAAATCACCAACAAATTCAACAACAACCTCAACTATGAAAAACACAAACAAATTCAACAAAAACCTCAACAATGAAAAACAACAAAAAATTCAACAACAACCTCAATTTGAAAAACAACAACAGATTTAAAAACCTCGACATTCAAATACATCAACAAATTCAACACCAAACGCAGCTTTGAAAAACACCTACAAATTCAACAACCTCAACATTGAAAAAAACCAACAAATTCAACAACAACCTCAACTTTTACAAATACAAAATGTTTCAACAAAAGAAAAATTGATAACAACAACAAATTCAACAACAACCGCAAAATTGAAAATCAACAACAAATTTAACAACAACCACGACAATGAAAAACAACAACAAATTCAACAACAACCTCAATATTGAAAATCACCAACAAATTTAGCAACAACCTCAACAATGAAAAACACCAAAAAATTCAACAACAACGTCAACGTTGAAAAATACCAACACATTCAACAACCTCAACTTTGAATAATACAAAATGATTCAAAAAAAAACATTGAATACACCAATAAATTCAACAACAACCTCAATATTGAAAATCACCAACAAATTCAACAACAACCTCAACTTTGAAAAACTCCAACAATATCAACAACAACCTCAACAATGAAAAACACCAAAAAATTCTAAAACAAACTCAACATTGAAATTCACCAACAAATTCAACAACAACCTCAACTTTGAAAAACTCCAACAAATTCAAAAACCTCAACATGGAAAAACACCAACAAATTCAACCACAAACTCAATTTTGAAAATCACCAACAAATTCAACAACAACCTCAATAGTGAAAAACACCAACAAGTGCAACAAAAACCTCAACAATGAAAAACACCAAAAAATTCATCAACAAACTCAACATTCAAAAACACCAACAAATTCAACAGAAACCTCAACAATGAGAAACACCAAAAAATTCAACAACAACCTCAACATTGAAAATCACCAACAAATTCAACAAAAACCTCAACAATGAAAAACACCAAAAAAATCATCAACAACCTCAGCATTCAAAAACACCAAATGATTCAACAAAAACCTCAACATTGAAAAACACCAAAAAATTCATCAACAACCTCAACTTTGAAAAACACCAACAACTTCAACAACCTCAACATTGAAAATCATCAACTAATTCAACAACAACCTCAGCAATGAAAAACATCAAAAAATTCAACAACAACCTCAACTTTGAATAACACCAAAATATTCAACAACCTCAACATTGAGAAAGAGCAAGAAATTCAACTGCAACCTTTGAAAAATACAAAAAGATTCAAATAAAAACTTTGAATACACCTATAAATTCAACAACAGCTTCAACATTGCAAATCACCAACAAATTCAACTACAACCTCAATATTGAAAATCACCAACAAATTCAACAACAACCTTAACTATGAAAAACAGCAACAAATTCAACAAAAACATCAACAATGAAAAACAACAAAAAATTCAACAATAACCGCAATTTGAAAAACACCAACAGATTTAACAACATCAACATTCAAATACATCAACAAATTCAACAACAAACGCAGCTTTGAAAAACACTTACAAATTCAAAAACCTCAACATTGAAAATCACCAACAAATTCAACAACAAACTGAACTTTTACAAATACAAAGAAGTTCAACAAAGGGAAAATTGATAACAACAACAAATTCAACAACAACCGCAAAATTGAAAATCACCAACAATTTAACAACAACCTCAACAATGAAAAACATCAAAAATTCAACAACAACAACCACGACAATGAAAAACACCAACAAATTCAACAACAACCTCAATATTGAAAATCACCAACAAATTTAACAACAACCTCAACAATGAAAAACATCAACAATTCAACAACAACAACCTCAAATTTGAAAAACACCAACAAATTCAACAACAAACGCAACATTGAAAATAACCAAAAGATTCAACAACAACCTCAACATTGAAAAACTCCAACAAGTTGAACAACAACCTCAACAATGAAAAACACCAAAAAATTCAACAAGAAACACAACATTGAAGATCCCCAACAAATTCAACAAAAACCTCAACAATGAAAAACACAAAATATTCATCAACAACCTCATCATTCAAAAACACCAACAAATTCAACAAAAACCTCAACAATGAACAACACCAAAAAATTCAACAACAACCTCAACATTGAAAATCACCAACAAATTCAACAAAAACCTCAACAATGAAAAACACCAAAAAATTCATCAGCAACCTCAACATTCAAAAAAACCAAAAAATTCAACAAAAACCTCAAGAATGAAAAACACCAAAAAATTCAACAACAACCTCAACTTTGTAAAACAGCAACAACTTCAACAACCTCAACATTGAAAAACACCAACATATTCAACTGCACCCTCAACTTTGAAAAATACAAAAAAGATCAAAAAAAACCATTGATAACACCAATAATTTCAGCAAACTCAACATTGAAAATCACCAACAAATTCAACAACAACCTCAGCAATGAAAAGCATCAAAAAATTCAACAATAAATTCAACTTTGAAAAACACCAACAAATTCAACAACCTCAACTTTGAGAAACAGCAACAAATTCAACTGCAACCTCAACTTTGAAAAATACAAATAGATTCAAAAAAAACATTGAATACACCAATAAATTGAACAACAACCTCAATATTGAAAAACACCAGCAAATTCAACAACAACCACTACCTTGAAAAACACTAAAAAATTCAACAACCTCAACATTGAGAAACAGCAATAAATTCAATTGCAACCTCAACTTTGAAAAATACAAAAAGCTTCAAAAAAAAACACTGAATACACCAATAAATTCAAAAACAACCTCAATATTGAAAATCACCAAAAAATTCAGCAACAACCTCAACATTGAAAACTCCAACAATATCAACAACAACCTCAACAATGAAAAACACCAAAAAATTCAAAAACAAACTCGACATTGAAAATCACCAACAAATTCAACAACACCCTCAACTTTGAAAAACTCCAACAAATTCAAAAACCTCAACATTGTAAAACACCAACAAATTCAACCACAACCTCAATACTGAAAATCACCAACAAATTGAACAACAACCTCAACAGTGAAAAACACCAACAAATGCAACAAAAACCTCAACAATGAAAAACACCAAAAAATTCATCAACAACCTCAACATTCAAAAACACCAACAAATTCAACAGAAACCTCAACAATGAGAAACACCAAAAAATTCAGCAACAACCACAGCAATGAAAATCACCAACAAATTCAACAAAAACCTCAACAATGAAAAACAACAAAAAATTCAACAACAACCTCAATTTGAAAAACACCAACAAATTCAAAAACCTCAACATGGAAAAACACCAACAAATTCAACTACAACCTCAGTATTGAAAATAACCAACAAATTCAACAACAACCTCAACTATGAAAAACACCAACAGATTTAACAACCTTAACATTCAAATACATCAACAAATTCAACAGCAAACGCAGCTTTGAAAAACACCTACAAATCCAACAACCTCAACATTGATAAACAACAACAAATTCAACAACAACCGCAAAATTGAAAGTCACCAACAAATTTAACAACAACCTCAACAATGAAAAACATCAAAAATTCAACAACAACAACTACGTCAATGAAAAACACCAACAATTTCAACAACAACCTCAATATTGAAAATCACCAACAAATTTCACAACAACCTCAACAATGAAAAACATCAAAAATTCAACAACAACAACCACAACAATGAAAAACTCCAACAAATTCAACAAAAACCTCAACAATTAAAAAAACCAAAAAGTTCAACAACAACGTCAACTTTGAAAAATACCAACAAATTCAACAACCTCAACCTTGAAAAACACCAACAAATTCAACAACAAACGCAACATTGAAAATCACCAAATAATTCAACAACAACATCAACATTGAAAAACTCCAATAAGTTCAACAACAACCTCAACAATGAAAAACACCAAATAATTCAACAACAAGCTCAACATTGAAAATCAACAAGAAATTCAACAAAAACCTCAGCATTGAAAAACAACAACATATTCAAATGCACACTCAACTTTGAAAAATACAAAAAAGATCCAAAAAAACCATTGATAACACCAATAAATTCAACAACCTCAACATTGAAAATCACCAAAAAATTCAACAACAACCTCAGCAATGAAAAACATCAAAAAATTCAACAACAACCTCAACTTTGAAAAACAACAAAAAATTAAACAACAAATGCAACAAAAACCTCAACAATGAAAAACACCAAAAAATTCATCAACAACCTCAACATTCCAAAACACCAACAAATTCAACAGAAACCTCAACAATGAGAAACACCATAAAATTCAACAACAACCACAGCAATGAAAATCACCAACAAATTCAACAAAAACCTCAACAATGAAAAACACCAAAAAATTCACCAACAACCTCAACATTCAAGAACACCAAATGATTCAACAAAAACCTCAACATTGAAAAACACCAAAAAATTCATCAACAACCTCAACTTTGAAAAACACCAACAACTTCAACAACCTCAACATTGAAAATCATCAACTAATTGAACAACAACCTCAGCAATGAAAAACATCAAAAAATTCAAAAACAACCTCAACATTGAAAATCACCAACAAATTCAACAAAAATCTCAACAATGAAAAACACCAATATATTCAACAACCTTAACATTGAAAATCACCAAAAAATTGAACAAAAATCTCAACAATGAAAAGCACCAAAAAATTCAAAAACAACCACAACTTTGAAAAACACCAAAAAATTTAACAACCTCAACAATGAGAAACAGCAACAAATTCAACTGTTACCTCAACTTTGAAAAATACAAAAAAGATAAAAATACCATTGATAACACCAATAAATTCAACAACTTCAACATTGAAAATCACCAACAAATTCAACAACAACCTCAGCAATGAAAAACATCTAAAAATTCAACAACAACCTGAACATTGAAAAACACCAAAAAATTCAACAACCTCAACATTGAGAAACAGCAACAAATTCAACTGCAACCTCAACTTTGAAAAATACAAAAAGATTCAACAACAACCTCACATTGAAAAACTCCAACAGTTTCAACAAAAACCTCAACAATGAAAAACACCAATAAATTCAAAAACAACCTCAACATTGAAAATCACCAACAAATTCAACAAAAACCTCAACAATGGAAAACATCAAAAAGTTCATCAACAACCTCAGCATTCAAAAACACCAAAAAATTCAACAAAAACCTCAACAAAGAAAAACACCAACAATTTCAACAACAACCTCAACAATGAAAAACACCAAAAAATTCAACACCATCTCAACATTGAAAATCACCAACAAATTCAACAACAACCTCAACTTTGAAAAACAACAACCAATTCAAAAGCCTCAAAATGGAAAAACACCAACAAATTCAAACACAATCTCAACATTGAAAATCACCAACAAATTCAACAACAACCTCAGCAATGATAAACATCAAAAATTCAACAACAACCTCAACTTTGAAAAACACCAAAAAATTCAACAACCTCAACATTGAGAAACAGGAACAAATTCAACTGCAACCTCAACTTTGAAAAATACAAAAAGATTCAACAACAAACTCAACATTGAAAATCACCAACAAATTCAACAACAACCTCAACAATGAAAAACACCAACAAATTCAACAAAAACCACAACAAAGAAAAACACCAAAAAATTCATCAACAACCTCAACATTCAAAAACACCAACAAATTCAACAAAAACATCAAAAATTAAAAAACACCAACAAATTCAACAACAAACTCAACATTGAAAATCACCAAAAAATTCAACATCAACATTAACATTGAAAAACTCCAACAATTTCAACATCAACCTCAACAATGAATAACAACAAAAAATTTAACAACAAACTCAACATTGAAAATCACCAACAAATTCAACAAAAACCTCAACTTTGAAAAACACCAACAAATTCAAAAACCTCAACATGGAAAAACACCAACAAATTCAATCACTACCTCAACATTGAAAATCACCAACAAATTTAACAACATCAACAATGAAAAACACCAACAAATTCAACAAAAACCTCAACTTTGAAAAACACCAAAAAATTCATCAACAACCTCAACATTCAAAAAAACCAACAAATTCAACAGAATCCTCAACAATGAAAAACACCAATAAATTCAACAACCTCAACATTTAAAATCACCAAAAAATTGAACAGAAACCTCAACAATGAAAAACACTAAAAAATTCAACAACAACCTCAACTTTGAAAAACCCAAAAAATTCAACAAGCTCAACAATTAGTAACAGCAACAAATTCAATTGCAACCTCAACTTTGAAAAATACAAAAAGATTCAAATAAAAACATTGAATACACCAATAAATTCAACAACAACCTCAACATTGAAAATCACCAATAAATTCAACAAAAACCTCAACAATGAAAAACATCAAAAAGTTCATCAACAACCACAAGATTCAAAAACACCAAAAAATTCAACAAAAACCTCAACAATGAGAAACACCAAAAATTTCAACATCAACCTCAACAATGAAAAACACAAAAATATTCAACAACAAACTCAACATTGAAAGTCTCCAACAAATTCAACAACAACCTCAACTTTGAAAAACACCAACAAATTCAAAAACCTCATCATGGAAAAACACCAACAAACTCAAACACAACCTCAACATTGAAAATCACCAACAAATTTAACAACAACCTCAACAATGAATAACATCAAAAATTCAACAACAACCACCAAAAGCACCAACAATTTCAACAACAACCTCAACAATGAAAAACACCAAAAAATTCAGCAACAACCTCAACATTCAAAAACACCAACAAATTCAACAAAAACCAGAACAATTAAAAACACCAAAAATTTCAACAACAACGTCATCTTTTAAAAATACCAACAAATTCAACAACCTCCACATTGAAAAACACCAACAAATTCAACAACAAACTCAACATTGAAAAACTACGACAATGTCAACAACAACCTCAACAATGAAAAGCACAAAAATATTCAACAACAAGATCAACTTTGAAAATCACCAAGAAATTCAACAACAATCACAACTTTGAAAAAGACCAACAAATTCAAAAACCTGAACATGGAAAAACACAAACAAATTCAAGCACAACTTCAATATTGAAAATCACCAACAAATTCAACAACAACATCAACAGTGAAAAACACCAAAAAATTCAACAACAACCTCAACTTTGCAAAACACAAACATCTTCAACAATATCAACATTGAAAAACACCAACAAATTCAACTGCAAACTCAACTTTGAAAAATACAAAAAAGATCAATAAAAACCATTGATAACACCAATAAATTCAACAACCTCAACATTGAAAATCACCAACAAATTCAACAACAACCTCAGCAATGAGAAACATCAAAAAACTCAACAACAACCTCAACTTTGAAGAACACCAAAAAATTCAACAACCTCAACATTGTGAAACAAATTCAACTGCAACCTCAACTTTGAAAAATACGAAAAGATTCAAATAAAAGCATTGAATACACCAATAAATTCAACAACAACCTCAACATTGAAAATCACCAACAAATTCAACATCAACCTCAACTTTGAAAAACACCAACAAATTCAAAAACCTTAACATGGAAAAACAGCAACAAATTCAACATCAACCTCAACATTGAAAATCACCGAAAAATTCAAAAACAAACTCAACATTGAAAATCAACAACAAATTCAACAACAACCTCAACTTTTAAAAATACAAAAAGGTTCAACAAAATAATAATTGATAACACCAACAAATTCAACAACAACCTCAATATTGAAAATCACCAACAAATTCAACAAAACCTCAACATTGAAAAACTCCAACAAATTCAACAACAACCACAACAATGAAAAGCACAAAAAATTCAACAACAACCTCAACATTCAGAAACACCAACAAATTCAACAATAACCTCAACAATAAAAAACACCAAAAAATTCATCAACAACCTCAACATTCAAAAACACCAAATAATTCAACAAAAACCTCAACAATGAAAAACACCAAAAAATTCAACAACAACCTCAACTTTGGAAAGCACCAACAAATTCAACAACCTCAACATTGAAAAACACCAACAAATTCAACTGCAACCTCAACTTTGAAAACTACAAAAAAGATAAAAGAAAACATTGATAAGACCAATAAATTCAACAACCTCAACATTGAAAATCACGAACAATTTCAACATCAACCTCAGCAATGAAGAAAACCAACAATTCAACAACATCCTCAAAAATGAAAAACACCAACAAATTCAACAAGTACCGCAACAATGAAAAACACCAAAAAATTCAACAACAAACTCAAAATTGAAAATGACCATCAAATTCAACAAAAATCTCAACATTGAAAAACATCAAAAAATAGAGCGACAACCTCAACATTCCAAAACAGCATGAAATTCAACAAAAACCTCAACAATGAAAACACCAAAAAATTCAACAACATCCTCAACTTTGAAAAACACCAACAAATTCAACAACCTCAACATTGAAGAACACCAACAAATTCAACAACAACCTCAACATTCAAAAACAACCACAAATTCAACAAAAACCTCAACATTGAAAAACATCAAAACATTCAACAACAACCTCAACTTTGAAAAACACCAACAAATTCAACTGCAACCTCAACTTTGAAAAAAACAAAAAAGAACAAGAAAAATCATTGATAACACCAATAAATTCAACAAGATCCTTAATATTGAAAATCACCAATAAATTCAACAACAACCTCAACAATGAAAAACATCAAAAAATTCAACAACAACCTCAGCAATGAAAAACACAAAATAATTCAACAACAATCTCAATATTCAAAACACCAACAAATTCAACAACAACCTCAAAAATGAAAAACACCAACAAATTCAACAACAACCTCAGCAAGCAAAACAGCAAACAATTCAACAACAACGACCACAACAATGAAAAACACTAAAAAATTCATCAACAACCTCAGCAATGAAAAACAGGAATAAATTCAACAACAACGATCTCATCAATGAAAAATACCAAAAGATTCAACAACAACCTCAACATTGAAAAACCCCAACAATTTCAACAACAACCTCAACAATGAAAAACACCAAAAAATTCAACAACAAACTCAACAATGAAAATCACCAAAAAATTCATCAACAACCTTAACAATGAAAAACATCAATAAATTCAACACCAACCTCAACATTCAAAAACTACAACCAATTCAACAAAAAACTCAACAATGAAAAACACCAAAAAATTCAACAACAACCTCAACTTTGAAAAACACCAACAAATTCAAAAACCCCAACATGGAAAAACACCAACAAATTCAACTAAAACCTCAATATTGAAAATCACCAACCAATTCAACAACAACCTCAACAATGAAAAACACCAACAAATTCAACAAAAACCTCAACAATCAAAAACACCAAAAAATTCATCAACAACCACAACATTCAAAAAGAACAACAAATTCAACAAAAGCCTCAACAATGAAAAACACCAAAAAATTCAACAACAACCTCAACATTGAAAAACACCAAAAAATTCAACAGCAACCTCAGCAATGAAAAACACAAAATAATTCAACAACAATCTCAATATTCAAAACACCAACAAATTCAACAACAACCTCAAAAATGAAAAACACCAACAAATTCAACAACAACCTCAGCAATGAAAAACAGGAATAAATTCAACAACAACGATCTCATCAATGAAAAATACCAAAAGATTCAACAACAACCTCAACATTGAAAAACCCCAACAATTTCAACAACAACCTCAACAATGAAAAACACCAAAAAATTCAACAACAAACTCAACAATGAAAATCACCAAAAAATTCATCAACAACCTCAACAATGAAAAACATCAATAAATTCAACAACAACCTCAACATTCAAAAACAACAACCAATTCAACAAAAAACTCAACAATGAAAAACACCAAAAAATTCAACAACAACCTCAACTTTGAAAAACACCAAAAAAGTCTACAACCTCAACATTGAGAAACACCAACAAATACAACTCCAACCTCAACTTTGAAAAATACAATAAGATTCAAAAAGAAAAATTGAATACACCAATAAATTCAACAAAAACCACAATATTGACAATCACCAAGAAATTCAAGAGCAATCTCAACATTGAAGACCACCAAAATATTCAACAACAACCTCAACTTTGAAAAACACCAACAACTTCAAAAACCCCAACATGGAAAAACACCAACAAATTCAACTAAAACCTCAATATTGAAAATCACCAACCAATTCAACAACAACCTCAACAATGAAAAACACCAACAAATTCAACAAAAACCTCAACAATGAAAAACACCAAAAAATTCATCAACAACCACAACATTCAAAAAGAACAACAAATTCAACAAAAGCCTCAACAATGAAAAATACCAAAAAATTCAAAAAAAACCACAACATTGAAAAACATCAAAAAATTCAACAACAACCTCAACTTTGAAAAACACCAACAAATTCAACTGCAACCTCAACTTTGAAAAATACAAAAAAGTTCAAGGAAAATCATTGATAACACCAATAAGTTCAACAAAATCCTTAATATTGAAAATCACCAATATATTGAATAACAACCTCAACAATGAAAAACATCAAAAAATTCAACAACAACAACAACCTCAACAATGAAAAACACCAAATAATTCAACAACAATCTCAATATTCAACACAGCAACAAAATCAACAACAACATCAACATTCGAAAATACCAACAAATTCAAAAACATCCTCAACAATGAAAAACACCAAAAAATTCAACAACAACCTCAACATTGAAAAACTCCAAAAATTTCAACAACAACCTCAACATTGAGAAACACCACCAAATTCAACGTCAACCTCAACTTTGAACAATACAATAAGATTCAAAAAAAAAATTGAATACACCAATAAATTCAACAAAAACCTCAATATTGAAAATCACCAAAAAATTCGAGAACAACCTCAACATTGAAGAACACCAAAATATTCAACAAAAACCTCAACTTTGAAAAACACCAACAAATTCAAAAACCTCAACATGGAAAAACACCAACAAATTCATCTACAACCTCAATATTGAAAATCACCAACAAATTCAACAACAACCTCAACAATGAAAAACACCAACAAATTCAACAAAAACCTCAACAATGAAAAACACTAAAAAATTCAATAACAAACTCAACATTGAAAATAACTAACAAATTCAACAACAACCTCAACAATGAAAGACATCACTAAATTCAACAACAACCTCAACATTCAAAAACAACAACAAATTCAACAAAAAACTCAACCATGAAAAACACCAAAAAATTCAACAACAACCTCAAATTTGAAAAACACCAACAAATTCAAAAACGTCAACGTTGAAAAACTCTTACAAATTCAACAACCACCTCAAAATTAAAAAACACCAACAAATTCAACAGTAACCTCAACATTGAGAAACAGCAAAAAATTCAACAGCAACCTCAACATTCAAAAACACCAAAAAATTCAACAAAAACCTCAACAATGAAAAACACCAAATAAATCAACAACAACCTCAACTTTGAAAAACACCAACAAATTCAACAACCTCAACATTGAAAAACACCAACAAATTCAAATGCAACCTCAACTTTGAAAAATACAAAAAAGATAAAATAAATCCATTGATAACACCAATAAATTCAACAACCTCAACATTGAAAATCACCAACAAATTCAACAACAACCTCAGCAATGAAAAACATCAAAAAATTCATCAAGAACCTCAACAAACTCAAAATTTAAAATCACCATCAAATTCAACAGAAATCTCAACATTGAAAAACATCAAAAAATGCAACAACAACCTCAACATTCCAAAACACCAACAAATTCAACAAAAACCTCAACAATGAAAACACCAAAAACTTCAACAACAATCTCAACTTTGAAAAAAACCAACAAATTCAACAACATCAACATTGAAAAACACCAACAAATTAAAGAGCAAACTCAACTTTGAAAAATACAAAAAAGTTTTTAAAAAAACAGTGTTAACATCAATAAATTCAACAACAACCTCAATATTGAAAATCACCAACAAATTCATCAACAACCTCAACAATAAAAACAGGCAAACAATTCAACAACAACGACCTCAACAATGAAAAACACCAAATAATTCAACAACAACCTCAACATTAAAAACTCCAACAATTTCAACAACAACCTCAACAATGAAAAACAACAAAAAATTCAACAACAACCTCAATATTGAATATCACCAACAAATTTAACAACAACATCAACTTTGAAAACATAAACAAATTCAAAAACCTCAACATGGAAAAACACCAACAAATTCAACAACAACCTCAATATTGAAAATCACCAACAAATTTAACAACAACCTCAACAATGAAAAACATCAAAAAATTCAACAACAACAACATCAACAATGGAAAACACCAAACAATTCAACACCAACCTCAACATTCAAAAACAACAACAAATTCAACAACAACCTCAACTATGAAAAACACCAAAAAATTCAACAACAACCTCAACATTCAAAAACACCAACAAATTCAACAAAAACCTCAACAATTATAAACACCAAAAAATTCAAGAAAACGTCAACTTTAAAAACACCAAGAAATTCAACAACCTCAACATTGAAAAACAGCAACAAATTAAACAACAACCTCAACATTGAAAAGCATCAAAAAATTCAACAACAACCTCAACTTTGAAAAACACCAACAAATTCAACATCCTCAACGTTGAAAAAAACCAACAAATTCAACTGCAACCTCAACTTTGAAAAATACAAAAAAGTTCAAGAAAAATCATTGATAACATCAATAAATTCAACAAGATCCTTAACATTGAAAAACGCCAAAATATTCAACAACAACCTCAACTTTGAAAACATAAACAAATTCAAAAACCTCAACACGGAAAAGCACCAACAAATTCAACAACAACCTCAATATTGAAAATCACCAACAAATTTAACAACAACCTTAACAATGAAAAACATCAAAAACTTCAACAACAACAACGTCATCAATGAAAAACACCAAACAATTCAACACCAACCTCAACATTCAAAACCAACAACAAATTCAACAAAAACCTCAACAATGACAAACACCAAAAAATTCAACAACAACCTCAACATTCAAAAACACCAGCAGATTCAACAACCTCAACATTGAAAAACACCAACAAATTCAACAACAACCTCAACTTTGAAAAATACAAAAATGATCAAAAAAATCCATTGATGACACCAATAAATTCAACAACCTCAACATTGAAAATCACCAACAAATTCAACAACAACCTCAGCAATGAAAAACATCAAAAAATTCAACAAGAACCTCAAGAATGAAAAACACCAACAAATTCAACAACAACCTCAATATTGAAAATCAACAACAAATTCAACAACAACCTCAACATTCAAAGACACCAACAAATTCAAGAAAAACCTCAACAATGAAAAACACCAAACAATTCAACACCAACCTCAACATTCAAAAACAACAACAAATTCAACAACAACCTCAACAATGAAAAGCACCAAAAAATTCAACAACAACCTCAACTTTGAGAAACAGCAACAAATTCAACAAAAACCTCAACAATGAAAAACTCCAAAAAATTCAACAACAACGTCAACTTTAAAAACACCAACAAATTCAACAACCTCAACATTGAAAAACACCAACAAATACAACAACAACCTCAACATCGAAAAACTCCAACAAATTCAACAACAACCTCATCAATGAAAAGCACCAAAAAATTCAACAACAACCTCAACATTCAGAAACACCAACAAATTCAACAGAAACCTCAGCAATGAAAAAAACCAAAAATTCAACAACAACCTCAAGAATGAAAAACATCAAGAAATTCAACAAGTACCGCAACAATGAAAAAAAACAAAAAATTCAACAACACACTCAAAATTGAAAATAACCATCAAATTCAACCAAAATCTCTACATTGAAAAACTTCAAAAAATACAACAACCACCTCAACATTCCAAAAAACCAAAAAATTCAACTAAAACCTCAACAATGAAAATACCAAAAAATTCAACAACAATCACAACTTTGAAAAACACCAACAAATTCAACAACATCAACATTGAAAAACACCAAGAAATAAAAATACAAACTCAACTTTGAAAAATACAAAAAAATTTAAAAAAAAACATTGATAACACCAATAAATTCAACAACAACCTTAATATTGAAAATCACCCGCAAATTCATCAACAACCTCAACAATGAAAAACACCAAAAAATTCAACAACAAACTCAACATTGAAAATCACCAACAGATTCAACAACAACCTCAACAATGAAAAACATGAAAAAATTCAACAACAACCTCAACATTCAAAATCAACAACAAATTCAACAAAAAACTCAACAATGAAAAACACCAAAAAATTCAACAACAACCTCAACTTTGAAAAACACCAAAAAATTCAACAAAAACCTCAACAATGAAAAACACCAAAAAATTCATCAACAACCTCAACATTCAAAAACGCCAACAAATTCAACAAAAACCTCAACAATGAAAAATACCCAAAAATTCAGCAACAACTTCAACATTGAAAAACACCAACAAATTCAACAACAACATCAACATTCAAAAACAGCAAAAAATTCAACAAAAACCTCAACATTGAAAAATACAAAAAAGTTCAAGAAAAGTCATTGACAACACCAATAAATTCAACAAGAACCTCAATAATGAAAATAAACAATAAATTCATCAAAAACCTCAACAATGAAAAACATCACAAAATTCAACAACAACCTCAACAATGAAAAAGGCCAAATAATTCAACAACAATCTCAACATTCAAAACAGCAACAAATTGAACAACAACCTCAACATTCGAAAACACCAACAAATTCAACAACAACCTCAACAATGAAAAGCAACAAAAAATTCAACAACAACCTCAACATTCAATAACACCAACAAATTCAACAACAACCTCAGCAATGATAAACAGCAAACAATTCAACACAACGACCTCAACATTGAAAAATACCAAAAAATTCAACAACAACCTCAACAATGAAAAACACCAGAAAATTCAACGGCAAACTCAACATTGAAAATCACCATCAAATTCAACAATAACCTCAACTTTGAAAAACACCAACAATTTCAAAAACCTCAACAATGAAAAACACCCAAAAAATCATCAACAAGCACAACATTGAAAATCACTAACAAATTCAACAACAACTTCAACAATGAAAAACATCAAAAAATTCAACAACAACCTCAGCATTCAAAAACAGCAACAAATTCAACAAAAAACTCAACAATGAAAAACAACAAAAAATTCAACAAAAACCTCAACTTTGAAAAACACCAACAAATTCAAAAACATCAACATGGAAAAACACCAACAAATTCAACTACAACCTCAATATTGAAAATCACCAACAAATTCAAAAACAACCTCAACAATGAAAAACACCAACAAATTCAACAAAAACCTCAACAATGAAAAACACCGAAAAATTCAACAACAACTTCAACAATGAAAAACATCAAAAAATTCAACAACAACCTCAACATTCAAAAACAGCAACAAATTCAACAAAAAACTCAACAATGAAAAACACCAAAAAATTCAACAAGAACCTCAACTTTGAAAAACACCAACAAATTCAAAAACCTCAACATGGAAAAACACCAACAAATTCAACTACAACCTCAACAATGAAAATCACCAACATATTCAACAAAAACCTCAACAATGAAAAACACTGAAAAATTCAACAACAACTTCAACAATGAAAAACATCAAAAAATTCAACAACAACCTCAACATTCAAAAACGGCAACAACTTCAACAACCTCAACATTGAAGAACACCAACAAATTCAACTGGAACCTCAACTTTGAAAAATACAAAAAAGATTAAAAAAAACCACTGATAACACCAATAAATTCAACAGCCTCAACATTGAAAATCACCAACAAATTCAACAAAAACCTCAGCAATGAAAAACTTCTAAAAATTCAACAACAACCTCATTTTGAAAAACACCAAAAATTCAACAACATCTACATTGAGCAACAGCAACAAATTCAACTGCAACCTCAACTTTGAAAAATACAAAAAGATTCAACAACAACCTCACCATTGAAAAACTCCAACAATTTCAACAACAACCTCAACAATGAAAAACACCGAAAAATTCAACAACAAACTCAACATTGAAAATCAACAACAAATTCAACAACAACCTCAACTTTTAAAAATACAAAAAGGTTCAACAAAATAAAAATTGATAACACCAACAAATTCAACAACAACCTCAATATTGAAAATCACCAACAAATTTAACAACAACCTCAACAATGAATAACATCAAAAATTCAACAACAACCCCCAAAAGCACCAACAAATTCAACAACAACCTCAACAATGAAAAACACCAAAAAATTCAGCACAACCTCAACATTCAAAAACACCAACAAATTCAACAAAAACCTGAACAATTAAAAACACCAAAAATTTCAACAACAACGTCATCTTTTAAAAATACCAACAAATTCAACAACCTCCACATTGAAAAACATCAACAAATTCAACAACAAACTCAACATTGAAAATCACGAAAAAATTCAACAACAGCCTCAACATTGAAAAACTACGACAATGTCAACAACAACCTCAACAATGGAAAGCACAAAAAAATTCAACAACAAGATCAACTTTGAAAATCACCAAGAAATTCAACAACAATCTCAACTTTGAAAAAGACCAACAAATTCAAAAACCTGAACATGGAAAAACACAAACAAATTCCAGCACAACTTCAATATTGAAAATCACCAACAAATTCAACAACAACCTCAACAGTGAAAAACACCAAAAAATTCAACAACAACCTCAACTTTGCAAAACAAAAACATCTTCAACAATATCAACATTGAAAAACACCAACAAATTCAACTGCAAACTCAACTTTGAAAAATACAAAAAAGATCAATAAAAACCATTGATAACACCAATAAATTCAACAACATCAACATTGAAAATCACCAACAAATTGAACAACAACCTCAGCAATGAGAAACATCAAAAAACTCAACAACAACCTCAACTTTGAAAAACACCAAAAAATTCAACAACCTCAACATTGTGAAACAAATTCAACTGCAACCTCAACTTTGAAAAATACGAAAAGATTCAAATAAAAACATTGAAAACACCAATAAATTCAACAACATCAACATTGAAAAACACCTAAAAATTCATCAACAACCTCAACATTCAAAAACACCAACAAATTCAACAACAACCTCAACAATGAAAAACACCAAAAAATTCATCAACAACCTCAACATTCAAAAACACCATCAAATTCAACAAAAACCTCAACAATGAAAAACACCAAAAAATTCAACAACAACCTCATCTTTGAAAAACACCAACAAATTCATCTGCAACCACAACTTTGAAAAATACAAAAAAGATAAAATACCATTGATAACACCAATAAATTCAACAACTTCAACATTGAAAATCACCAACAAATTCAACAACAACCTCAGCAATGAAAAACATCTAAAAATTCAACAACAACCTGAACATTGAAAAGCACCAAAAAATACAACAACCTCAACATTGAGAAACAGCAACAAATTCAACTGCTACCTCAACTTTGAAAAATACAAAAAGATTCAACAACAACCTCAACATTGAAAAACTCCAACAATTTCAACAACAACCTCAACAATGAAAAACACCATCGAATTCAACAACAAACTCAAGAAAGAAAAACACCTAAAAATTCATCAACAACCTCAACATTCAAAAACACCAACAAATTCAACAGAATCCTCAACAATGAAAAACACCAAAAAATTGAAAAACAACCTCAACATTGAAAATCACCAACAAATTCTAACAAAAACCTCAACAATGAAAAACACCAATAAATTCAACCACCTCAACATTGAAAATCACCAACAAATTCAACAAAAACCTCAACAATGAAAAACAGCAAAAAATTCATCAACAACCTCCACATTCAAAAAGAGTAAAAAATTCAACAAAAACCTCAACAATGCAAAACACCAAAAAATTCAACAACAACCTCAACTTTGAAAAACACCAACAACTTCAACAACCTCAACAGTGAAAAACACTTTCAAATTCAACTGCAACCTCAACTTTGAAAAATACAAAAAGATTCAAAAAAAACCATTGAATACACCAATAAATTCAACAACAACCTCAACATTGACAATCGCCAACAAATTCAACAGAAACCTCAACAATGAAAAACATCAAAAAGTTCATCAACAACCTCAACATTCAAAAACACCAGAAAATTCAACAAAAACCTCAACAATGAAAAACAACAAAAAATTCAACAACAACCTCAACTTTGAAAAACACCAACAACTTCAACATCCTCAACATTGAAAAACACCAACAAATTCAACTGGAACCTCAACTTTGAAAAATACAAAAAAGATTAAAAAAAACCACTGATAACACCAATAAATTCAACAGCCTCAACATTGAAAATCACCAACAAATTCAACAAAAACCTCAGCAATGAAAAACTTCTAAAAATTCAACAACAACCTCATTTTGAAAAACACCAAAAATTCAACAACATCTACATTGAGAAACAGCAACAAATTCAACTGCAACCTCAACTTTGAAAAATACAAAAAGATTCAACAACAACCTCACCATTGAAAAACTCCAACAATTTCAACAACAACCTCAACAATGAAAAACACCGAAAAATTCAACAACAAACTCAACATTGAAAATCAACAACAAATTCAACAACAACCTCAACTTTTAAAAATACAAAAAGGTTCAACAAAATAAAAATTGATAACACCAACAAATTCAACAACAACCTCAATATTGAAAATCACCAACAAATTTAACAACAACCTCAACAATGAATAACATCAAAAATTCAACAACAACCACCAAAAGCACCAACAAATTCAACAACAACCTCAACAATGAAAAACACCAAAAAATTCAGCAACAACCTCAACATTCAAAAACACCAACAAATTCAACAAAAACCTGAACAATTAAAAACACCAAAAATTTCAACAACAACGTCATCTTTTAAAAATACCAACAAATTCAACAACCTCCACATTGAAAAACACCAACAAATTCAACAACAAACTCAACATTGAAAATCAGGAAAAAAATCAAAAACAGCCTCAACATTGAAAAGCTACGACAATGTCAACAACAACCTCAACAATGAAAAGCACAAAAAAATTCAACAACAAGATCAACTTTGAAAATCACCAAGAAATTCAACAACAATCTCAACTTTGAAAAAGACCAACAAATTCAAAAACCTGAACATGGAAAAACACAAACAAATTCAAGCACAACTTCAATATTGAAAATCACCAACAAATTCAACAACAACCTCAACAGTGAAAACACCAAAAAATTCAACAACAACCTCAACAATGAAAAACACCAAAAAAATCATCAACACGCACAACATTGAAAATCACTATCAAATTCAACAACAACTTCAACAATGAAAAACATCAAAAAATTCAACAACAACCTCAGCATTCAAAAACAGCAACAAATTCAACAAAAAACTCAACAATGAAAAACAACAAAAAATTCAACAAAAACCTCAACTTTGAAAAACACCAACAAATTCAAAAACATCAACATGGAAAAACACCAACAAATTCAACTACAACCTCAATATTGAAAATCACCAACAAATTCAACAACAACCTCAACAATGAAAAACACCAACAAATTCAACAAAAATCTCAACAATGAAAAACACCGAAAAATTCAACAACAACTTCAACAATGAAAACATCAAAAAATTCAACAACAACCTCAACATTCAAAAACAGCAACAAATTCAACAAAAAACTCAACAATGAAAAACACCAAAAAATTCAACAAGAACCTCAACTTTGAAAAACACCAACAAATTCAAAAACCTCAACATGGAAAAACACCAACAAATTCAACTACAACCTCAACAATGAAAAACACCAACAAATTCAACAAAAACCTCAACAATGAAAAACACCGAAAAATTCAACAACAACTTCAACAATGAAAAACATCAAAAAATTCAACAACAACCTCAACATTCAAAAACGGCAACAAATTCAACAAGAAACTCAACAATGAAAAACGCCAAAAAATTCAACAAGAACCTCAACTTTGAAAAACACCAACAAATTCAAAAACCTCAACATGGAAAAACACCAACAAATTCAACTACAACCTCAATATTGAAAATCACCAACAAATTCAAAAACAACCTCAACAATTAAAAACACCAAAAAATTCAACAAAAACCTCAACAATGAAAAACACCAAAAAATTCAACAACAACCTCAACATTGAGAAACACCAACAAATTCAACTGCAACCTCAACTATGAAAAATGCAAAAGATTCAAAAAAAATCATTGAATACACTAAGAAATTCAACATCAACCTCAACATTGAAAAACACCAAAATATTCAACTACAACCTCAACTTTGAAAAACACCAACAAATTCAACTACAACCTCAATGTTGAAAATCACCAACAAATTCAACAAAAACCTCTAAAATGAAAAATAACCACAAATTCAACAAAAACCTCAACAATGAAAAACACCAAAAAATTCAACAACAACCTCATTTTTGAAAAACACCAACAGATTTAACAACCTCAACATTCAAATACACCAACAAATTCAACATGAAACTCAGCTTTGAAGAACACCAGCAAATTCAACAACCTAAACATTGAAATACATCATCAAATTCAAAAACAACCTCAAATTTTAAAAATACAAAAAGTTACAACAAAATCAAAATTGATAACACCAACAAATTCAACAACAACCTCAATATTGAAAATCACCAACAAATTTAACAACAACATCAACAATTAAAAACATCAAAAAACTCAACAACAAAAACGACAACAATGAAAAACACCAACAAATTCAACAAAAACCTCAACAATGAAAAACACCAAAAAATTCAACAACAACCTCAACATTGAAAAACACCAACAAATTCAACAACAACCTCAACATTCAAAAACATCAACAAATTCAACAAAAAGCTCAACATTGAAATACATCTAAAAATTCAACAACAACCTCAACTTTGAAAAACACCAACAAATTCAACTGCAACCACAACTTTGAAAAATACGAAAAAGTTCAAGATAAATCATTGATAACACCAATAAATTCAACAACATCCTTAATTTTGAAAATCACCAATAAATTCAACAACAACCACAACAATGAAAATCATCAAAAAATTCAACAACAACCTCAACAATGAAAAACACCAAATAATTCAACAACAATCTCAATATTCAAAACACGAACAAATTCAACAGCAACCTCAACATTCGAAAATACCAGCAAATTCAACAACAACCTCAACAATGAAAAACAACAAAAAATTCAACAACAACCTCAACATTCAAAAACACCAACAAATTCAACATCAACATCAGTAATGAAAAACAGCAAACAATTCAACAACAACGACCTCAACAATGAAAAACACCAAAAAATTCATCAACAACCTCAGCAATGATAAAAAGGAATAAATTCAAAAACAACGATCTCAACAATAAAAAATACCAAAAGATTCAACAACAAACTCAACAATGAATATTAGCAACAAATTCAAAAACAACCTCAAAAATGAAAAACATCAATAAATACAACAACAACCTCAACAATGAAAAGCACCGAAAAATTCAACAACAACTTCAACAATGAAAAACATCAAAAAATTCAACAACAACCTCAACATTCAAAAACAGCAACAAATTCAACAAAAAACTCAACAATGAAAAACACCAAAAAATTCAACAAGAACCTCAACTTTGAAAAACACCAACAAATTCAAAAACCTCAACATGGAAAAACACCAACAAATTCAACTACAACCTCAACAATGAAAAACACCAACAAATTCAACAAAAACCTCAACAATGAAAAACACCGAAAAATTCAACAACAACTTCAACAATGAAAAACATCAAAAAATTCAACAACAACCTCAACATTCAAAAACGGCAACCAATTCAACAAGAAACTCAACAATGAAAAACGCCAAAAAATTCAACAAGAACCTCAACTTTGAAAAACACCAACAAATTCAAAAACCTCAACATGGAAAAACACCAACAAATTCAACTACAACCTCAATATTGAAAATCACCAACAAATTCAAAAACAACCTCAACAATTAAAAACACCAACAAATTCAACAAAAACCTCAACAATGAAAAACACCAAAAAATTCAACAACAACCTCAACATTGAAAAACACCAACAAATTCAACAACAACCTCAACATTCAAAAACATCAACAAATTCAACAAAAACCTCAACATTGAAATACATCTAAAAATTGAACAACAACCTCAACATTGAGAAACACCAACAAATTCAACTGCAACCTCAACTATGAAAAATGCAAAAGATTCAAAAAAAAAACATTGAATACACTAAGAAATTCAACATCAACCTCAACATTGAAAAACACCAAAATATTCAACTACAACCTCAACTTTGAAAAACACCAACAAATTCAAAAACCTCAACATGGAAAAACACCAACAAATTCAACTACAACCTCAACAATGAAAAACAACAACATATTCAACAAAAACGTCAACAATGAAAAACACCAAAAAATTCAACAACAACCTCAATTTTGAAAAACGCCATTAGATTTAACAACCTCAAATACACAAACAAATTCAACAACAACCTCAGCTTCGAAAATCACCAACAAATTTAACAACAACCTCAACAATGAAAAACACCAAAAAAATTCAGCAACAACCTCAACTTGGAAATACACCAACAAATTCAACAACCTCAACATTGAAAAACACCAACAAATTCAACAACAACCTCAACATTGAAAAACTCCAACAAATTCAACAACAACCTCAACAATGAAAAACACCAAATAATTCAACAACAATCTCAACATTCAAAACACCAACAAATTCAACAACAACCTCAACATTCGAAAACACCAAAAAATTCAACAACAACCTCAACTTTGAAAAACGCCAACGAATTCAACAACCTCAACATTGAGAAACACCAACAAATTCAACTGCAAGCTCAACTTTGAAAAATACTAAAAAGATCAAAAAAAAACCATTGATAGAACAAAAAATTCAACAACCTCAGCATTGAAAATCACCAACAAATTCAACAACAACTTCAATATTGAAAATCACCAACAAATTCAACAACAACCTCAACAATGAAAAACACCAACATATTCAACTAAAACCTCAACAATGAAAAACACCAAAAAATTCAACAACAACCTCAATTTTGAAAAACTCCCACAGATTTAACAACCTCTACATTCAAATAAACCAACAAATTCAACAACAAACTCAGCTTTGACAAACACCAACAATTTCAACAACCTCAACATTGAAAAACACCAACAAATTCAACAACAACCTCAACTTATAAAAATACAAAACGGTTCAACAAAATAAAAATTGATAACACCAACAAATTCAACAACAACCTCAATATTGAAAATCCCCAACAAACTTTACAACAACCTCAACAATGAAAAACATCAAAAAATTCAACAACAACCACAAAAATGAAAAACACCAACCATTTCAACAAAAACCTTAACAATTAAAAACACCAAAAAATTCAACAACAACCTCAACTTTGAAAAACACCAACAAATTCAATAACCTCAACATTGAAAATCACCAACAAATTCAACAAGAACCTCAACAATGAAAAACACCAACAAATTCAACAAGTACCGCAACAAAAAAAAAACACCAAAAAATTCAACAACAAACTCAAAATTGAAAATTACCATCAAATTCAACAAATAATCTCAACATTGAAAAACATCAAAAAATGCAACAACAATTGAACATTCCAAAACAGCAACAAATTCAACAAAAACCTCAACAATGAGAACACCAAAAAATTCAACAACAAGCACAACTTTGAAAAATACCAACAAATTCAACAACATCAACATTGAAAAACACCAACAAATTAAAGTGCAAACACAACTTTGAAAAATACAAAAAAGTTTTTAAAAAATCATTGATAACACCAATAAATTCAACAACATCCTCAACAATGAAAACAGGCAAACAATTGAACAACAACGACCTCAACAATGAAAAACACTAAAAAATTCAACAACAACCTCAACATTGAAAAAATCCAACAATTTCAACAACAACCTCAAAAATGAAAAACACCAAAAAATTCAACAACAAACTCAACATTGAAAATCACCAACAAATTCAACAATAACCTCAACAATGAAAAAAACCAAAAATTTCAAAAACAACTTAAACTTTGAAAAATACCAAAAAATTCAACAACCTCAACATTGAGAAACACCAACAAATTAAACTGCAACCTCAACTTTGAAAAATACAAAAACATTCAAAAAAAAACATTGAATAAACCAATAAATTCAACAACAACCTCAATATTGAAAATCACCAAAAAATTCAACAACAACCTCAAGTTTGAAAAGCACTAACAAATTCAAAAACCTCAACATGGAAAAACACCAACAAATTCAACTACAACCTCAATATTGAAAATCGCCAACAGATTCAACAACAACATCAACAATGAAAAACACCAACATATTCCACAAAAAACTCAACAATGAAAAACACCAACAAATTCAACAACAACCTCAATTTTGAAAAACACCAACAGATTTAAAAACCTCAACATTCAAATACACTAACAAATTTAACAACAACCTCAACAATGAAAAACATCAAAAAATTCAACAAAAAGAATCTCAACAAGGAAAAACACCAAACAATTCAACACCAACCTCAACATTCAAAAACAACAACAAATTCAACAACAACCTCAACAATGAAAAACACCAATAAATTCAACAACATCCTCAACATTCAGAAACACCAACAAATTCAACAAAAACCTCAACAATGAAAAACACCAAAAAATTCAACAACAACCTCAACTTTGGAAAACATCAAGATATTCAACAACCTCAACATTAAAAAAGACCAACAAATTCAACAGCAACCTCAACTTTGAAAAATACAAAAAAGATTAAAATAAACCATTGATAACACCATTAAATTCAAAAACCTCAACATTGAAAATAGCCAACAAATTCAACATCAACCTCAGCAATGAAAAAAACCAACAATTCAACAACAACCTCAAAAATGAAAAACACCATCAAATTCAACAAGTACCGCAACAATGAAAATCATCAAAAAATTCAACAACAAACTCAAAATTGAAAATAACCATAAAATTCAACAAAAATCTCTACATTGAAAAACATCAAAAAATACAACAACAACCTCAACATTCCAAAACACCAACAAATTCAACAAAAACCTCAACAATGAAAACACTAAAAAGTTCAACAGCAATCACAACTTTGAAAAACACCAACAAATTCAACAACCTCAACATTCAAAAACACCAACAAATTCAACAAAAACCTCAATATTGAAAAACATCAAAAAATTCAACAACAACCTCAACTTTGAAAAACACCAACAAATTCAACTGCAACCTCAACTTTGAAAAATACAAAAAGTTCAAGAAAAATCTTTGATAGCACCAATAAATTCTACAAGATCCTTAACTTTGAAAATCACCAATAAATTCAACACAACCTCAACAATGAAAAACATCAAAAAAATTCAACAACAACAACAACCTCAAGAATGAAAAACACCGAACAATTGAACAAAAATCTCAATATTCAAAACATCAACGAATTCAACAACAACATCAACATTCGAAAATACCAACAAATTCAACAACAACCTCAGCAATGAAAAACAGCAAACAATTCAACAACAACGACCTCAACAATGAAAAACAGCAAAAAATTCATCAACAACCACAGCAATGAAAAACAGGAATAAATTCAACAACAACGATATCATCAATGAAAAATACCAAAAGATTCAACAACAACCACAACATTGAAAAGCTCCAAAAATTTCAACAACAACCTCAACAATGAGAAACACCAAAAAATTCAACAACAAACACAACATTGAAAATCACCAACAAATTCAACAACAACCTCAACAATGAAATACATCAATAAATTCAACAACAACCTCAACATTCAAAAAAAACAACAAATTCAACAAAAAACTCAACAATGAAAAACACCAAAAAAATTCAACAACAACCTCAACTTTGAAAAACACCAAAAAATTCAACAACCTCAACATTGAGAAACACCAACAAATTCAACTGCAATCTCAACTTTGAACAATACAATAAGATTCAAAAAAAAAGATTGTATACACCAATAAATTCAACAAAAACCTCAATATTGAAAATCACCAAAAAATTCAAGAACAACCTCAACATTCAAGAACATCAAAATATTCAACAAGAACCTCAACTTTGAAAAACACCAACAAATTCAAAAACCACAACATGGAAAAACACTAACAAATTCAACTACAACCTCAATATTGAAAAACACCAACAAATTCAACAAAAACCTCAACAATGAAAAACACCAAAAAATTCATCAACAACCTCAACATTCAAAAACAACAACAAATTCAACAAAAGCCTCAACAATGGAAAACACCAAAAAATTCAACAACAACCTCAACATTCGAAAATACCAACAAATTCAACAACAACCTCAACAATGAGAAACACCAACAAAATCAACAACAACCTCATCAATGAAAAACAGCAAACAATTCAACAACAACGACCTCAACAATGAAAAACATCAAAAAATTCAACAACAACCTCAACATTCAAAAACAGCAACAAATTCAACAAAAAACTCAACAATGAAAAACACCAAAAAATTCAACAAGAACCTCAACTTTGAAAAACACCAACAAATTCAAAAACCTCAACATGGAAAAACACCAACAAATTCAACTACAACCTCAACAATGAAAAACACCAACAAATTCAACAAAAACCTCAACAATGAAAAACACCGAAAAATTCAACAACAACTTCAACAATGAAAAACATCAAAAAATTCAACAACAACCTCAACATTCAAAAACGGCAACCAATTCAACAAGAAACTCAACAATGAAAAACGCCAAAAAATTCAACAAGAACCTCAACTTTGAAAAACACCAACAAATTCAAAAACCTCAACATGGAAAAACACCAACAAATTCAACTACAACCTCAATATTGAAAATCACCAACAAATTCAAAAACAACCTCAACAATTAAAAACACCAACAAATTCAACAAAAACCTCAACAATGAAAAACACCAAAAAATTCAACAACAACCTCAACATTGAAAAACACCAACAAATTCAACAACAACCTCAACATTCAAAAACATCAACAAATTCAACAAAAACCTCAACATTGAAATACATCTAAAAATTGAACAACAACCTCAACATTGAGAAACACCAACAAATTCAACTGCAACCTCAACTATGAAAAATGCAAAAGATTCAAAAAAAAAACATTGAATACACTAAGAAATTCAACATCAACCTCAACATTGAAAAACACCAAAATATTCAACTACAACCTCAACTTTGAAAAACACCAACAAATTCAAAAACCTCAACATGGAAAAACACCAACAAATTCAACTACAACCTCAACAATGAAAAACAACAACATATTCAACAAAAACGTCAACAATGAAAAACACCAAAAAATTCAACAACAACCTCAATTTTGAAAAACGCCATTAGATTTAACAACCTCAAATACACAAACAAATTCAACAACAACCTCAGCTTCGAAAATCACCAACAAATTTAACAACAACCTCAACAATGAAAAACACCAAAAAAAATTCAGCAACAACCTCAACTTGGAAATACACCAACAAATTCAACAACCTCAACATTGAAAAACACCAACAAATTCAACAACAACCTCAACATTGAAAAACTCCAACAAATTCAACAACAACCTCAACAATGAAAAACACCAAATAATTCAACAACAATCTCAACATTCAAAACACCAACAAATTCAACAACAACCTCAACATTCGAAAACACCAAAAAATTCAACAACAACCTCAACTTTGAAAAACGCCAACGAATTCAACAACCTCAACATTGAGAAACACCAACAAATTCAACTGCAAGCTCAACTTTGAAAAATACTAAAAAGATCAAAAAAAAACCATTGATAGAACAAAAAATTCAACAACCTCAGCATTGAAAATCACCAACAAATTCAACAACAACTTCAATATTGAAAATCACCAACAAATTCAACAACAACCTCAACAATGAAAAACACCAACATATTCAACTAAAACCTCAACAATGAAAAACACCAAAAAATTCAACAACAACCTCAATTTTGAAAAACTCCCACAGATTTAACAACCTCTACATTCAAATAAACCAACAAATTCAACAACAAACTCAGCTTTGACAAACACCAACAATTTCAACAACCTCAACATTGAAAAACACCAACAAATTCAACAACAACCTCAACTTATAAAAATACAAAACGGTTCAACAAAATAAAAATTGATAACACCAACAAATTCAACAACAACCTCAATATTGAAAATCCCCAACAAACTTTACAACAACCTCAACAATGAAAAACATCAAAAAATTCAACAACAACCACAAAAATGAAAAACACCAACCATTTCAACAAAAACCTTAACAATTAAAAACACCAAAAAATTCAACAACAACCTCAACTTTGAAAAACACCAACAAATTCAATAACCTCAACATTGAAAATCACCAACAAATTCAACAAGAACCTCAACAATGAAAAACACCAACAAATTCAACAAGTACCGCAACAAAAAAAAACACCAAAAAATTCAACAACAAACTCAAAATTGAAAATTACCATCAAATTCAACAAATAATCTCAACATTGAAAAACATCAAAAAATGCAACAACAATTGAACATTCCAAAACAGCAACAAATTCAACAAAAACCTCAACAATGAGAACACCAAAAAATTCAACAACAAGCACAACTTTGAAAAATACCAACAAATTCAACAACATCAACATTGAAAAACACCAACAAATTAAAGTGCAAACACAACTTTGAAAAATACAAAAAAGTTTTTAAAAAATCATTGATAACACCAATAAATTCAACAACATCCTCAACAATGAAAACAGGCAAACAATTGAACAACAACGACCTCAACAATGAAAAACACTAAAAAATTCAACAACAACCTCAACATTGAAAAAATCCAACAATTTCAACAACAACCTCAAAAATGAAAAACACCAAAAAATTCAACAACAAACTCAACATTGAAAATCACCAACAAATTCAACAATAACCTCAACAATGAAAAAAACCAAAAATTTCAAAAACAACTTAAACTTTGAAAAATACCAAAAAATTCAACAACCTCAACATTGAGAAACACCAACAAATTAAACTGCAACCTCAACTTTGAAAAATACAAAAACATTCAAAAAAAAACATTGAATAAACCAATAAATTCAACAACAACCTCAATATTGAAAATCACCAAAAAATTCAACAACAACCTCAAGTTTGAAAAGCACTAACAAATTCAAAAACCTCAACATGGAAAAACACCAACAAATTCAACTACAACCTCAATATTGAAAATCGCCAACAGATTCAACAACAACATCAACAATGAAAAACACCAACATATTCCACAAAAAACTCAACAATGAAAAACACCAACAAATTCAACAACAACCTCAATTTTGAAAAACACCAACAGATTTAAAAACCTCAACATTCAAATACACTAACAAATTTAACAACAACCTCAACAATGAAAAACATCAAAAAATTCAACAAAAAGAATCTCAACAAGGAAAAACACCAAACAATTCAACACCAACCTCAACATTCAAAAACAACAACAAATTCAACAACAACCTCAACAATGAAAAACACCAATAAATTCAACAACATCCTCAACATTCAGAAACACCAACAAATTCAACAAAAACCTCAACAATGAAAAACACCAAAAAATTCAACAACAACCTCAACTTTGGAAAACATCAAGATATTCAACAACCTCAACATTAAAAAAGACCAACAAATTCAACAGCAACCTCAACTTTGAAAAATACAAAAAAGATTAAAATAAACCATTGATAACACCATTAAATTCAAAAACCTCAACATTGAAAATAGCCAACAAATTCAACATCAACCTCAGCAATGAAAAAAACCAACAATTCAACAACAACCTCAAAAATGAAAAACACCATCAAATTCAACAAGTACCGCAACAATGAAAATCATCAAAAAATTCAACAACAAACTCAAAATTGAAAATAACCATAAAATTCAACAAAAATCTCTACATTGAAAAACATCAAAAAATACAACAACAACCTCAACATTCCAAAACACCAACAAATTCAACAAAAACCTCAACAATGAAAACACTAAAAAGTTCAACAGCAATCACAACTTTGAAAAACACCAACAAATTCAACAACCTCAACATTCAAAAACACCAACAAATTCAACAAAAACCTCAATATTGAAAAACATCAAAAAATTCAACAACAACCTCAACTTTGAAAAACACCAACAAATTCAACTGCAACCTCAACTTTGAAAAATACAAAAAGTTCAAGAAAAATCTTTGATAGCACCAATAAATTCTACAAGATCCTTAACTTTGAAAATCACCAATAAATTCAACACAACCTCAACAATGAAAAACATCAAAAAAATTCAACAACAACAACAACCTCAAGAATGAAAAACACCGAACAATTGAACAAAAATCTCAATATTCAAAACATCAACGAATTCAACAACAACATCAACATTCGAAAATACCAACAAATTCAACAACAACCTCAGCAATGAAAAACAGCAAACAATTCAACAACAACGACCTCAACAATGAAAAACAGCAAAAAATTCATCAACAACCACAGCAATGAAAAACAGGAATAAATTCAACAACAACGATATCATCAATGAAAAATACCAAAAGATTCAACAACAACCACAACATTGAAAAGCTCCAAAAATTTCAACAACAACCTCAACAATGAGAAACACCAAAAAATTCAACAACAAACACAACATTGAAAATCACCAACAAATTCAACAACAACCTCAACAATGAAATACATCAATAAATTCAACAACAACCTCAACATTCAAAAAAAACAACAAATTCAACAAAAAACTCAACAATGAAAAACACCAAAAAAATTCAACAACAACCTCAACTTTGAAAAACACCAAAAAATTCAACAACCTCAACATTGAGAAACACCAACAAATTCAACTGCAATCTCAACTTTGAACAATACAATAAGATTCAAAAAAAAAGATTGTATACACCAATAAATTCAACAAAAACCTCAATATTGAAAATCACCAAAAAATTCAAGAACAACCTCAACATTCAAGAACATCAAAATATTCAACAAGAACCTCAACTTTGAAAAACACCAACAAATTCAAAAACCACAACATGGAAAAACACTAACAAATTCAACTACAACCTCAATATTGAAAAACACCAACAAATTCAACAAAAACCTCAACAATGAAAAACACCAAAAAATTCATCAACAACCTCAACATTCAAAAACAACAACAAATTCAACAAAAGCCTCAACAATGGAAAACACCAAAAAATTCAACAACAACCTCAACATTCGAAAATACCAACAAATTCAACAACAACCTCAACAATGAGAAACACCAACAAAATCAACAACAACCTCATCAATGAAAAACAGCAAACAATTCAACAACAACGACCTCAACAATGAAAAACACCAAAAAATTCATCAACAACCACAGCAATGAAAAACAGGAATAAATTCAACAACAACGATATCATCAATGAAAAATACCAAAAGATTCAACAACAACCTCAACATTGAAAAACTCCAACAATTTCAACAACAACCTCAACAATGAAAAACACCAAAAAATTCAACAACAAACTCAACATTGAAAATCACCAACAAATACATCAACAACCTCAACAATGAAAAACATCAATAAATTCAACAACAACCTCAACATTCAAAAACACCAACAAATACAACAAAAGCCTCAACAATGAAAAACACCAAAAAATTTCAAAAGCAACGTCAACTTTGAAAAACACCAAAAAGTTCAACAACCTCAACATTGAGAAACACCAACAAATTCAACTGCAACCTCAACTTTGAAAAATACAATAAGATTCAAAAAAAAAGATTGAATACACCAAAAAATTCAACAAAAACCTCAATATTGAGAATCACCAAAAAATTCAAGAACAACCTCAACATTCAAGAACACCAAAATATTCAACAAGAACCTCAACTTTGAAAAACACCAACAAATTCAAAAACCCCAACATGGAAAAACACTAACAAATTCAACTACAACCTCAATATTGAAAATCATGAACAAATTCAACATCAACCTCAACAATGAAAAACACCAACAAATTCAACAAAAACCTCAACAATGAAAAACACCAAAAAATTCATCAACAACTTCAACATTCAAAAACAACAACAAATTCAACAAAAGCCTCAACAATGGAAAACACCAAAAAATTCAACAACAACCTCAACATTGAAAAAGACCAACAAATTCAACAACAACCTCAACATTCAAAAACACCAACAAATTCAACAAAAACATCAACATTGAAAAACATCAAAAAATTCAACAACAATCTCAACTTTGAAAAACACCAACAAATTCAACTGCAACCTCAACTTTGAAAAATACAAAAAAGTTCAAGAAAAATCATTGATAACACCAATAAATTCAACAAGATCCGTAATATTGAAAATCAGCAATAAATTCAACAACAACCTCAACAATGAAAAACATCAAAAAATTCAACAACAACCTCAACAATGAAAAATACCAAATAATTCAACAACAATCTCAATATTCCAAAAAACCAACAAAATCAACAACAACATCAACATTCGAAAATACCAACAAATTCAACAGCAACCTCAACAATGAAAAACACTAAAAAATTCATCAACAACCTCAACATTCAAAAACACCAACAAATTCAACAACAACCTCAGCAATGAAAAACAGCAAACAATTCAACAACAAAGACCTCAACAATGAAAAACACTAAAAAATTCATCTGCAACCTCAGCAATGAAAAACAGGATTAAATTCAACAACAACGATCTCATCAATGAAAAATACCAAAAGATTCAACAACAACCTCAACATTGAAAAACTCCACCAATTTCAACAACAACCTCAACAACGAAAAACACCAAAAAATTCAACAACAAACTCAACATTGAAAATTACGAACAAATTCAACAACAACCTCAACAATGAAAAACATCAATAAATTCAACAACAACCTCAACATTCAAAAACAACAACAAATTCAACATAAAACTCAACAACGAAAAACACCAAAAAATTCAACAACAACCTCAACTTTGAAAAACACCAAAAAATTCAACAACCTCAACATTGAGAAACATCAACAAATTCAACTGCAACCTCAACTTTGAAAAATAAAATAAGATTCAAAAAAAAAACATTGAATACACCAATAAATTCAACAAGAACCTCAATATTGAAAATCACCAAAAAATTCAAGAACAACCTCAACAATGTAGAACACCAAAATATTTAACAACAACCACAACTTTGAAAAACACCAACAAATTCAAAAACCTCAACATGGAAAAACACCAACAAATTCAACTACAACCTCAATATTGAAAATCACAAACAAATTTAACAACAACCTCAGCAATGAAAAACACCAACAAATTCAACAAAAACCTCAACAATGAAAAGCACCAAAAAATTCATCAACAACCTCAACATTCAAAAACACCAACAAATTCAACAAAAACCTCAACAATGAAAAACAACAAAAAATTCAACAATAACCTCAACACTGAAAAACACCAACAAATTCAATAACAACCTCAACATTCAAAAACACCAACAAATTCAACAAAAACCTCATCTTTGAAAAACACCAACAAATTCAACTGCAACGTCAACTTTGAAAAATACAAAAAAGTTCAAGAAAAATCATTGATAACAACAATAAATTCAACAAGATCCTTAATATTGAAAATCACCAATAAATTCAAAAACAACCTCAACAATGAAAAACATCAAAAAATTCAACAGCAACAACCTCAACAATGAAACACACCAAATAATTCAACAACAATCTCAATATTCAAAACACCAGCAAATTCAACAACAACCTCAAATTTCGAAAATACCAACAAATTCAACAACAACCTCAACAGTGAAAAACACCAAAAAATTCAACAACAACCTCAACATTCAAAAACACCAACAAATTCAACAACAACCACAGCACGGAAAAAAAGCAAACAATTCAACAACAACGACCTCAACAATTAAAAACACCAAAAAAATTCATCAACAACCTCAGCAATGAAAAACAGGAATAAATTCAAATAACAACGATCTCATCAATGAAAAATACCAAAAGATTCAACAACAACCTCAACATTGAAAAACTCCAACAATTTCAACAACAACCTCAACATTCAAAAACAACAACAAATTCAACAAAAAACTCAACAATGAAAAACACCAAAAAATTCAACAATAACCTCAACATTCAAAAACAACAACAAATTCAACAAAAAACTCAACAATGAAAAGCACCAAAAAATTCAACAACAACCTCAACTTTGAAAAACACCAAAAAATTCAACAACCTCAACATTGAGAAACAGCAACAAATTCAAATGCAACCTCAACATTGAAAAATGCAATAAGATTCAAAAAAAATCATTCAATACACCAATGAATTCAACAACAACCTCAACATTGAAAAACACCAAAATATTCAACAACAACATCAACAATGAAAAACACGAACAAATTCAAAAACCACAACATGGAAAAACACCAACAAGTTCAACTACAACCACAATATTGAAAATCACCAACAAATTCAACAACAACCTCAACACTGAAATCCAGCAACAAATTCAACAAAAACCTCAACAACGAAAAACACCAAAAAATTCATCAACAACCTCAACATTCAAAAACACCAACAAATTCAACAACGACCTCAACAATGAAAAACAACAAAAAATTCAACAACAACCTCAACATTCAAAAACACCAACAAATTCAACAACAACCTCAGCAAGGAAAAACAGCAAACAATTCAACAACAACGACCTCAAAAATCAAAAACACCAAAAAATTCATCAACAACCTCAGCAATGAAAAACAGGAATAAATTCAACAACAACGATCTCATCAATGAAAAATACCAAAAGATTCAACAACAACCTCAACATTGAAAAACTCCAACAATTTCAACAACAACCTCAACAATGAAAAACACCAAAAAATATAACAACAAACTCAACATTGAAAATAACGAACAAATTCAACAACAACCTCAACATTCAAAAACAACAACAAATTCAACATAAAACTCAACAATGAAAAGCACGAAAAAATTCAACAACCGCAACATTGAGAAACACCAACAAATTCAAATGCAACCTCAACTTTGAAAAATGCAACAAGATTCAAAAATAACATTGAAGACACCAATAAATTGAACAACAACCTCAATCTGGAAAATCAGCAAAAAATTCAACAACAACCTCAACATTGAAAAACACCAAAATATTCAACAACAACCTCAACAATGAAAAACACCAACAAATTCAAAAACCTCAACATGGAAAAACACCAACAAATTCTACTACAACCTCAATTTTGAAAATCACCAACAAATTCAACAACAACCTCAACACTGAAAACCAGCAACAAATTCAACAAAAACCTCAACAATGAAAAACACCAAAAAATTCAACAACAACCTCAACATTCAAAAACACCAGCAAATTCAACAACCTCAACATTGAAAAACACCAACAAATTCAACAACAACCTCAACTTTGAAAAATACAACAATGATAAAAAAAAACCATTGATGAAACCAATAAATTCAACAACCTCAACATTGAAAATCACCAACAAATTCAACAACAACCTCAGCAATGAAAAACATCAAAAAATTCAACAAGAACCTCAAGAATGAAAAACAGGAACAAATTCAACTACAACCTCAAAAATCACCAACAAATTCATCAACAACATCAACAATGAAAAACACCAACGTATTCAACATAAACGACAACAATGAAAAACACCAAAAAATTCAACAACATCAATTTTGAAAAACGCCATTAGATTTAACATCCTCAACATTCAAATACACCAACAAATTCAACAACAACCTCAGCTTTCAAAAACACCAACAAATTTACCAACAACCTCAACTTTGAAAAACATCAAAAAATTGAACAACAACACCTCAACTTTGAAAAACACCCAGCAATTCAACACCAACCTCAACATTCAAACACAACAACAAATTCAACAACAACCTCAACAATGAAAAACACCAAAAAATTCAACAACAATCTCAACATTCAAAAACACCAACAAATTCAACAAAAACCTCAACAATTAAAGACACCAAAAAATTCAACAACAACGTCAACTTTAAAAACACCAACAATTTCAACAACCTCAACATTGAAAAACACCAACAAATTCAACAAAACTCAACGTTGAAAAACTCCAACAAATTCAACAACAACCACAACAATGAACAGCACCAAAAAATTCAAAAACAACCTCAACATTCAGAAACACCATCAAATTCACCAATAACCTCAACAATGAAAAACACCAAAAAATTCATCAACAACCTCAACATTCAAAAACACCAAATAATTCAACAAAATCTCAACAATGAAAAACACCAAAAAATTCAACAACAACCTCAACATTCAAAAACACCAACAAATTCAACAACAACCTCAGCAAGGAAAAACAGCAAACAATTCAACAACAACGACCTCAAAAATCAAAAACACCAAAAAATTCATCAACAACCTCAGCAATGAAAAACAGGAATAAATTCAACAACAACGATCTCATCAATGAAAAATACCAAAAGATTCAACAACAACCTCAACATTGAAAAACTCCAACAATTTCAACAACAACCTCAACAATGAAAATCACCAAAAAATATAACAACAAACTCAACATTGAAAATAACGAACAAATTCAACAACAACCTCAACATTCAAAAACAACAACAAATTCAACATAAAACTCAACAATGAAAAGCACGAAAAAATTCAACAACCGCAACATTGAGAAACACCAACAAATTCAAATGCAACCTCAACTTTGAAAAATGCAACAAGATTCAAAAAAAACATTGAATACACCAATAAATTGAACAACAACCTCAATCTGGAAAATCAGCAAAAAATTCAACAACAACCTCAACATTGAAAAACACCAAAATATTCAACAACAACCTCAACAATGAAAAACACCAACAAATTCAAAAACCTCAACATGGAAAAACACCAACAAATTCTACTACAACCTCAATTTTGAAAATCACCAACAAATTCAACAACAACCTCAACACTGAAAACCAGCAACAAATTCAACAAAAACCTCAACAATGAAAAACACCAAAAAATTCAACAACAACCTCAACATTCAAAAACACCAGCAAATTCAACAACCTCAACATTGAAAAACACCAACAAATTCAACAACAACCTCAACTTTGAAAAATACAACAATGATAAAAAAAAACCATTGATGAAACCAATAAATTCAACAACCTCAACATTGAAAATCACCAACAAATTCAACAACAACCTCAGCAATGAAAAACATCAAAAAATTCAACAAGAACCTCAAGAATGAAAAACAGGAACAAATTCAACTACAACCTCAAAAATCACCAACAAATTCATCAACAACATCAACAATGAAAAACACCAACGTATTCAACATAAACGACAACAATGAAAAACACCAAAAAATTCAACAACATCAATTTTGAAAAACGCCATTAGATTTAACATCCTCAACATTCAAATACACCAACAAATTCAACAACAACCTCAGCTTTCAAAAACACCAACAAATTTACCAACAACCTCAACTTTGAAAAACATCAAAAAATTGAACAACAACACCTCAACTTTGAAAAACACCCAGCAATTCAACACCAACCTCAACATTCAAACACAACAACAAATTCAACAACAACCTCAACAATGAAAAACACCAAAAAATTCAACAACAATCTCAACATTCAAAAACACCAACAAATTCAACAAAAACCTCAACAATTAAAGACACCAAAAAATTCAACAACAACGTCAACTTTAAAAACACCAACAATTTCAACAACCTCAACATTGAAAAACACCAACAAATTCAACAAAACTCAACATTGAAAAACTCCAACAAATTCAACAACAACCACAACAATGAACAGCACCAAAAAATTCAAAAACAACCTCAACATTCAGAAACACCATCAAATTCACCAATAACCTCAACAATGAAAAACACCAAAAAATTCATCAACAACCTCAACATTCAAAAACACCAAATAATTCAACAAAATCTCAACAATGAAAAACACCAAAAAATTCAACTACAACCTCAACATTGAAAAACACAACAAATTCAACTGCAACCTCAACTTTGAAAAATACAAAATAGATAAAAAAACCATTGATAATACCAATAAATTCAACAACCTCAACATTGAAAATCACCAACAAATTCAACATCAACCTCAGCAATGAAAAAAACCAACAATTCAACAACAACCTCAAAAATGAAAAACACCAAAAAATTCAACAAAAATCTCAACATTGAAAAACATCAAAAAATACAACAACAACCTCAACATTCCAAAACACCAACAAATTCAATAAAAACCTCAACAATGAAAACACCAAAATATTCAACAACAATCACAACTTTGAAAAACACCAACAAATTCAACAACATCAACATTGAAAAACACCAACAAATTCAACAATAACCTCAACATTCAAAAACACCAACAAATTCAACAAAAACATCAACATTGAAAAACATCACAAAATTCAACAACAACCTCAACTTTGAAAAACACCAACAAATTCAACTGCAACCTCAACTTTGAAAAATACAAAAAAGTTCAAGAAAAATCATTGATAACACCAATAAATTCAACAAGATCCTTAATATTGAAAATCACCAATAACTACAAAAACAACCTCAACAATGAAAAGCATCAAAAAATTCAACAACAACAACCTCAACAATGAGAAACACCAAATAATTCAACAACAATCTCAATATTCAAAACACCAAAAATTCAAAACCAACATCAACATTCGAAAATACAAACAAATACAACAACAACCTCAACAATGAAAAACACCAACAAATTCAACAACAACCTCAGCAATGAAAAAGAGCAAACAATTCAACAACAACGACCTCAACAATGAAAAACACCAAAAAATTCATCAACAACCTCAGCAATGAAAAACAGGAATAAATTCAACAACAACGATCTCATCCATGAAAAATACCAAAAGATTCAACAACAACCTCAACATTGAATAACTCCAACAATTTCAACAACAACCTCAACAATGAAAAACACCAAAAAAATTCAACAACAAACCCAACATTGAAAATCACCAACAAATTCAACAACAACCTCAACAATGAAAAACATCAATAAATTCAACAACAACCTCAACATTCAAAAGAACCAAAAAATTCAACAAAAACCTCAACAATGAAAAACACCAAAAAAATTCAACAACAACCTCAACTTTGAAAAACACCAAAAAATTCAACAACAACCTCAACTTTGAAAAATTAAATAAGATTCAACAAAAAAACAATGAATACACCAATAAATTCAACAACAACCTCAATGTTGAAAATCACCAAAAAATTCAAGAACAACCTCAACATTTGGAGAACACCAAAATATTCAACAGGAACCTCAACTTTGAAAAACACCAACAAATTAAAAAACCCCAACATGGAAAAACACCAACAAATTCAACTACAACGTCAATATTGAAAATCACCAACAAATTCAGCAACAACCTCCACAATGAAAGACACCAAAAAATTCAACAAAAACATCAACAATGAAAAACACCAAAAGAATCATCAACAACCTCAACTTTCAAAAACAACAACAAATTCAACAAAAGCCTCAACAATGAAAAACACCAAAAAATTCAACAACAACCTCAACATTGAAGAACACCAACAAATTCAACAACAACCTCAACATTCAAAAACACCAGCAAATTCAACAAAAACCTCAACATTGAAAAACATCAAAAAATTCAACAACAACCTCAACTTTGAAAAACACCAACAAATTCAACTGCAACCTCAACTTTGAAAAATACAAAAAAGTTCAAGAAAAATCATTGATAACACCAATAAATTCAACAAGATCCTTAATATTGAAAATCACCAATAAATTCAACAACAACCTCAACAATGAAAAACATCAAAAAATTCAACAACTACAACCTCAACAATGAAAAACACCAAATAATTCAACAACAACCTCAACATTCAAAAACACCAACAAATTCAACAACAACCTCAGCAATGAAAAACAACAAACAATTCAACAACATCGACCTCAACAATGAAAAACACCAAAAAATTCATCAACAACCTCAGCAATGAAAAACAGGAATAAATTCAACAATAACGATCTCATCAATGAAAAATACCAAAGGATTCAACAACAACCTCAACGTTCAAAAACAACAACAAATTCAACAAAAAACTCAAAAATGAAAAACACCAAAAAATTCAACAACAACCTCAACTTTGAAAAACACCAAAAAATTCAACAACCTCAACATTGGGAAACACCAACAAATTCAAATGCAACCTCAACTTTTAAAAATGCAAAAAGATTCAAAAAAAATCATTGAATACACCAATAAATTCAACAACAACCTCAATATTGAAAATCAGCAAAAAATTCAACAACAACCTCAATATTGAAAAACACCAAAATATTCAACAACAACCTCAACAATGAAAAACACCAACAAATTCAACAACCTCAACATTCAAAAACACCAAATAATTCAACAAAAACTCAACAATGAAAAACACCAAAAAATTCAACTACAACCTCAACTTTGGAAAGCACCAACAAATTCAAGAACCTCAACATTGAAAAACACAACAAATTCAACTGCAACCTCAACTTTGAAAAATACAAAAGAGATAAAAAAAAACCATTGATAACACCAATAAATTCAACAACCTCAACATTGAAAATCACCAACAAATTCAACATCAACCTCAGCAATGAAAAAAAACAACAATTCAACAACAACCTCAAAAATGAAAAACACCAACAAATTCAACAAGTACCGCAACAATGAAAAACACCAAAAAATTCAACAAAAATCTCAACATTGAAAAACATCAAAAAATACAACAACAACCTCAACATTCCAAAACACCAACAAATTCAATAAAAACCTCAACAATGAAAACACCAAAATATTCAACAACAATCACAACTTTGAAAAACACCAACAAATTCAACAACATCAACATTGAAAAACACCAACCAATTCAACAACAACCTCAACATTCAAAAACACCAACAAATTCAACAAAAACATCAACATTGAAAAACATCACAAAATTCAACAACAACCTCAACTTTGAAAAACACCAACAAATTCAACTGCAACCTCAACTTTGAAAAATACAAAAAAGTTCAAGAAAAATCATTGATAACACCAATAAATTCAACAAGATCCTTAATATTGAAAATCACCAATAACTACAAAAATAACCTCAACAATGAAAAGCATCAAAAAATTCAACAACAACAACCTCAACAATGAAAAACACCAAATAATTCAACAACAATCTCAATATTCAAAACACCAAAAATTCAAAACCAACATCAACATTCGAAAATACAAACAAATACAACAACAACCTCAACAATGAAAAACACCAACAAATTCAACAACAACCTCAGCAATGAAAAAGAGCAAACAATTCAACAACAACGACCTCAACAATGAAAAACACCAAAAAATTCATCAACAACCTCAGCAATGAAAAACAGGAATAAATTCAACAACAACGATCTCATCCATGAAAAATACCAAAAGATTCAACAACAACCTCAACATTGAATAACTCCAACAATTTCAACAACAACCTCAACAATGAAAAACACCAAAAAATTCAACAACAAACTCAACATTGAAAATCACCAACAAATTCAACAACAACCTCAACAATGAAAAACATCAATAAATTCAACAACAACCTCAACATTCAAAAGAACCAAAAAATTCAACAAAAACCTCAATGTTGAAAATCACCAAAAAATTCAAGAACAACCTCAACATTTGGGGAACACCAAAATATTCAACAGGAACCTCAACTTTGAAAAACACCAACAAATTCAAAAACCCCAACATGGAAAAACACCAACAAATTCAACTACAACCTCAATATTGAAAATCACCAACAAATTCAGCAACAACCTCCACAATGAAAGACACCAAAAAATTCAACAAAAACCTCAACAAAGAAAAACACCAAAAAAATCATCAACAACCTCAACATTCAAAAACAACAACAAATTCAACAAAAGCCTCAACAATGAAAAACACCAAAAAATTCAACAACAACCTCAACATTGAAGAACACCAACAAATTCAACAACAACCTCAACATTCAAAAACACCAGCAAATTCAACAAAAACCTCAACATTGAAAAACATCAAAAAATTCAACAACAACCTCAACTTTGAAAAACACCAACAAATTCAACTGCAACCTCAACTTTGAAAAATACAAAAAAGTTCAAGAAAAATCATTGATAACACCAATAAATTCAACAAGATCCTTAATATTGAAAATCACCAAATAATTCAACAACAACCTCAACATTCAAAAACACCAACAAATTCAACAACAACCTCAACAATGAAAAACACCAAAAAATTCATCAACAACCTCAGCAATGAAAAACAGGAATAAATTCAACAATAACGATCTCATCAATGAAAAATACCAAAGGATTCAACAACAACCTCAACATTCAAAAACAACAACAAATTCAACAAAAAACTCAAAAATGAAAAACACCAAAAAATTCAACAACAACCTCAACTTTGAAAAACACCAAAAAATTCAACAACCTCAACATTGAGAAACACCAACAAATTCAAATGCAACCTCAACTTTTAAAAATGCAAAAAGATTCAAAAAAAATCATTGAATACACCAATAAATTTAACAACAACCTCAATATTGAAAATCAGCAAAAAATTCAACAACAACCTCAATATTAAAAAACACCAAAATATTCAACAACAACCTCAACAATGAAAAACACCAACAAATTCAACAACCTCAACATTCAAAAACACCAAATAATTCAACAAAAACTCAACAATGAAAAACACCAAAAAATTCAACTACAACCTCAACTTTGGAAAGCACCAACAAATTCAAGAACCTCATCATTGAAAAACACAACAAATTCAACTGCAACCTCAACTTTGAAAAATACAAAAGAGATAAAAAAACCATTGATAACACCAATAAATTCAACAACCTCAACATTGAAAATCACCAACAAATTCAACATCAACCTCAGCAATGAAAAAAAACAACAATTCAACAACAACCTCAAAAATGAAAAACACCAACAAATTCAACAAGTACCGCAACAATGAAAAACACCAAAAAATTCAACAAAAATCTCAACATTGAAAAACATCAAAAAATACAACAACAACCTCAACATTCCAAAACACCAACAAATTCAATAAAAACCTCAACAATGAAAACACCAAAATATTCAACAACAATCACAACTTTGAAAAACACCAACAAATTCAACAACATCAACATTGAAAAACACCAACCAATTCAACAACAACCTCAACATTCAAAAACACCAACAAATTCAACAAAAACATCAACATTGAAAAACATCACAAAATTCAACAACAACCTCAACTTTGAAAAACACCAACAAATTCAACTGCAACCTCAACTTTGAAAAATACAAAAAAGTTCAAGAAAAATCATTGATAACACCAATAAATTCAACAAGATCCTTAATATTGAAAATCACCAATAAATACAAAAACAACTTCAGCAATGAAAAGCATCAAAAAATTCAACAACAACAACCTCAACAATGAAAAACACCAAATAATTCAACAACAATCTCAATATTCAAAACACCAAAAATTCAAAACCAACATCAACATTCGAAAATACAAACAAATACAACAACAACCTCAGCAATGAAAAAGAGCAAACAATTCAACAACAACGACCGCAACAATGAAAAACACCAAAAAATTCATCAACAACCTCAGCAATGAAAAACAGGAATAAATTCAACAACAACGATCTCATCCATGAAAAATACCAAAAGATTCAACACCAACCTCAACATTGAAAAACTCCAACAATTTCAAGAACAACCTCAACAATGAAAAACACCAAAAAATTCAACAACAAACTCAACGTTGAAAATCACCAACAAATTCAACAACAACCTCAACAATGAAAAACATCAATAAATTCAACAACAACCTCAACATTCAAAAGAACCAAAAAATTCAACAAAAACCTCAACAATGAAAAACACCAAAAAATTCAACAACAACCTCAACTTTGAAAAACACCAAAAAATCCAACAACAACCTCAACTTTGAAAAATTAAATAAGATTCAACAAAAAAACAATGAATACACCAATAAATTCAACAACAACCTCAATGTTGAAAATCACCAGAAAATTCAAGAACAACCTCAACATTTGGAGAACACCAAAATATTCAACAGGAACCTCAACTTTGAAAAACACCAACAAATTCAAAAACGCCAACATGGAAAAACAGCAACAAATTCAACTACAACCTCAATATTGAAAATCAGCAACAAATTCAGCAACAACCTCCACAATGAAAGACACTAAAAAATTCAACAAAAACCTCAACAATGAAAAACACCAAAAAAATCATCAACAACCTCAACATTCAAAAACAACAACAAATTCAACAAAAGCCTCAACAATGAAAAACACCAAAAAATTCAACAACAACCTCAACATTGAAAAACACCAACAAATTCAACAACAACCTCAACATTCAAAAACACCAGCAAATTCAACAAAAACCTCAACATTGAAAAACATCAAAAAATTCAACAACAACCTCAACTTTGAAAAACACCAACAAATTCAACTGCAACCTCAACTTTGAAAAATACAAAAAAGTTCAAGAAAAATCATTGATTAAACCAATAAATTCAACAAGATCCTTAATATTGAAAATCACCAATAAATTCAACAACAACCTCAACAATGAAAAACATCAAAAAATTCAACAACTACAACCTCAACAATGAAAAACACCAAATAATTCAACAACAACCTCAACATTCAAAAACACCAACAAATTCAACAACAACCTCAGCAATGAAAAACAACAAACAATTCAACAACATCGACCTCAACAATGAAAAACACCAAAAAATTCATCAACAACCTCAGCAATGAAAAACAGGAATAAATTCAACAATAACGATCTCATCAATGAAAAATACCAAAGGATTCAACAACAACCTCAACATTCAAAAACAACAACAAATTCAACAAAAAACTCAAAAATGAAAAACACCAAAAAATTCAACAACAACCTCAACTTTGAAAAACACCAAAAAATTCAACAACCTCAACATTGAGAAACACCAACAAATTCAAATGCAACCTCAACTTTTAAAAATGCAAAAAGATTCAAAAAAAATCATTGAATACACCAATAAATTCAACAACAACCTCAATATTGAAAATCAGCAAAAAATTCAACAACAACCTCAATATTGAAAAACACCAAAATATTCAACAACAACCTCAACAATGAAAAACACCAACAAATTCAACAACCTCAACATTCAAAAACACCAAATAATTCAACAAAAACTCAACAATGAAAAACACCAAAAAATTCAACTACAACCTCAACTTTGGAAAGCACCAACAAATTCAAGAACCTCAACATTGAAAAACACCAACAAATTCAACATCAACCTCAGCAATGAAAAAAACCAACAATTCAACAACAACCTCAAAAATGAAAAACACCAACAAATTCAACAAGTACCGCAACAATGAAATACACCAAAAAATTCAACAAAAATCTCAACATTGAAAAACATCAAAAAATACAACAACAACCTCAATATTCCAAAACACCAACAAATTCAATAAAAACCTCAACAATGAAAACACCAAAATATTCAACAACAATCACAACTTTGAAAAACACCAACAAATTCAACAACATCAACATTGAAAAACACCAGCAAATTCAACAAAAACCTCAACATTGAAAAACATCAAAAAATTCAACAACAACCTCAACTTTGAAAAACACCAACAAATTCAACTGCAACCTCAACTTTGAAAAATACAAAAAAGTTCAAGAAAAATCATTGATAACACCAATAAATTCAACAAGATCCATAATATTGAAAATCACCAATAAATTCAACAACAACCTCAACAATGAAAAACATCAAAAAATTCAACAACTACAACCTCAACAATGAAAAACAACAAATAATTCAACAACAACCTCAACATTCAAAAACACCAACAAATTCAACAACAACCTCAGCAATGAAAAACAACAAACAATTCAACAACATCGACCTCAACAATGAAAAACACCAAAAAATTCATCAACAACCTCAGCAATGAAAAACAGGAATAAATTCAACAATAACGATCTCATCAATGAAAAATACCAAAGGATTCAACAACAACCTCAACATTCAAAAACAACAACAAATTCAACAAAAAACTCAACAATGAAAACACCAAAAAATTCAACAACAACCTCAACTTTGAAAAACACCAAAAAATTCAACAACCTCAACATTGAGAAACACCAACAAATTCAAATGCAACCTCAACTTTTAAAAATGCAAAAAGATTCAAAAAAACTCATTGAATACACCAATAAATTCAACAACAACCTCAATATTGAAAATCAGCAAAAAATTCAACAACAACCTCAATATTGAAAAACACCAAAATATTCAACAACAACCTCAACAATGAAAAACACCAACAAATTCAAAAACCTCAACATGGAAAAACACCAACAAATTCAACTACAACCTCAATATTGAAAATCACCAACAAATTCAACAACAACCTCAACACTGAAAACCAGCAACAAATTCAACAAAAACCTCAACAATGAAAAACACCAAAAAATTCATTAACAACCTCAACATTCAAAAGAACAAACAAATTCTAAAACAACCTCAACAATGAAAAACACCAAAAAATTGAACAACAACCTCAACGTTCAAAAACAACAACAAATTCAACAAAAACCTCAACAATTAAAAAAACCAAATAATTCAACAACAACGTCAACTTTGAAAAACACCAACAAATTCAACAACCCCAACGTTGAAAAACACTACAAATTCAACAACAACCTCAAAATTGAAAAACTCCAACAAATTCAACAACAACCTCAACAATGAAAAACACCAAAAAACTCAACAGCAACCTCAACATTCAAAAACACCAAAAAATTCAACAAATACCTCAACAATGAAAAACACCAAAAAAATTCAACAACAACCTCAACTTTGAAAAACACCAACAAATTCAACAACCTCAACATTGAAAAATACCAACAAATTCAAATGCAACCTCAACTTTGAAAATTACAAAAAAGATCAAAAAAAACCATTGATAACACCAATAAATTCAACAACCTCAACATTGAAAATCATCAACAATTTCAACAACAACCTCAGCAATGAAAAACATCAAAAAATTATACAAGAACCTCAACAAACTCAAAATTGAAAATCACCATCAAATTCAAATGAAATCTCAACATTGAAAAACAACAAAAAATGCAACAGCAACCTCAACATTCAAAAACACAAAAAATTCATCAAATACCTCAACAATGAAAAACACCAAAAAATTCAACAACAATCTCAACTTTGAAAAAAACCAACAAATTCAACAACATCAACATTGAAAAACACCAACAAATTAAATTGCAAAATCAACTTTGAAAAATACAAAAAAAGTTTTAAAAAAAACATTGGTAACAGCAATATATTCAACAACAACCTCAATATTGAAAATCACCAACAAATTCATCAACAACCTCAGCAATGAAAACAGGCAAACAATTCAACAACAACGACCTCAACAATGAAAAACACCAAATAATTCAACAACAACCTCAACATTGAAAAACTCAAACAATTTCAACAACAACCTCAACAATGAAAAACACCAAAAAATTCAACAACAACCTCAGTATTGAAAATCACCAACAAATTTAACAACAACCTCAACTTTGAAAACATAAACAAATTCAAAAACCTCAACATGGAAAAACACCAACTAACTCAACAACAACCTCAATATTGAAAATCACCAAAAAATTTAACAACAACCTCAACAATGAAAAATATCAAAAAATTCAACAACAACATCGTCAACAATGGAAAACACCAAACAATTCAACACCAACCTCAACATTCAAAAACACCAACAAATCCAACAACAACCTCCACAATGAAAAACACCAAAAAATTCAACAACAACCTCAACATTCAAAAACACCAACAAATTCAACAAAAACCTCAACAATTAAAAACACCAAAAAATTCAACAACAACGTCATCTTTAAAAACACCAAGAAATTCAACAACCTCAACATTGAAAAACACCAACACATTCAACAACAACCTCAACATTGAAAAACTCCAACAAATTCAACAACAACCTCAACAATGAAAAACGCCAAAAAAATTCAACAACAACCTCAACTTTGAAAAACAACAAAAAATTCAACAACCTCAACATTGAGAAACAGCAACAAATTCAATTGCAACCTCAACTTTGAAAAATACAAAAAGATTTAAAAAAAACATTGAATACGCCAATAAATTCAACAACAACCTCAAGATGGTAAAACACCAACAAATTCAACAACAACCTCAACATTGAAAAACATCAAGAAATTCAACAACAACCTCAACTTTGAAAAACACCAACAAATTCAACAACCTCAACTTTGAAAAACATCAACAAAGTCAACTGCAACCTCAACTTTGAAAAATACAAAAAAGTTCAAGAAAAATCATTGATAACACCAATAAATTCAACAAGATCCTTAACATTGAAAAACACCAAAATATTCAACAAGAACCTCAACTTTGAAAACATGAACAAATTCATAAACCTCAACATGGAAAAGCACCAACAAATTCAACAACAACCTCAACTTTGAAAAACACCAACAAATTCAACTGCAACCTCAGCTTTGAAAAATACAAAAAAGTTCAAGAAAAATCATTGATAACACCAAAAAATTCAACAACAACCTCAACATTCAAAAACACCAACAAATTCAACAACAACCTCAGCAATGAAAAACAACAAACAATTCAACAACAACAACCTCAACAATGAATAACACCAAAAAATTCAACAACAAACTCAACATTGAAAATTACGAACAAATTCAACAACATCCTCAACAATGAAAAACATCAATAAATTCAACAACAATCTCAACATTCAAAAACAACAACAAATTCAACATAAAACTCAACAACGAAAAACACCAAAAAATTCAACAACAACCTCAACTTTGAAAAACACCAAGAATCTCAACAACCTCAACATTGAGAAACACCAACAAATTCAACTGCAACCTCAACTTTGAAAAATACAATAAGATTCAAAAAAAAAACGTTGAATACACCAATAAATTCAACATAAACCTCAATATTGAAAATCGCCAAAAAATTCAAGAACAACCTCAACATTGAAGAACACCAAAATATTCAACAAAAACCTCAACTTTGAAAAACACCAACAAATTCAAAAACATCAACATGGAAAAACACCAACAAATATCAACTACAACCTCAATATTGAAAATCACCAACTAATTCAACAACAAGCTCAACAATGAAAAACACCAACAAATTCAACAAAAACCTCAACAATGAAAAACACCAAAAAATTCATCAACAACCTCAACATTCAAAAATACCAAATGATTCAACAACAACCTCAACATTGAAAAACTCCAACAATTTCAACAGCAATCTCAACAATGAAAAACACCAAAAAATTCAACTACAAATTCAACATTGAAAATAACCAACAAATTCAACAACCACCTCAACCATGAAAAACATCAATAAATTCAACAACAACCTCAACATTCAAAAACAACAACAAATTCAACAAAAAACTCAACAATGAAAAACACCAAAAAATTCAACAACAACCTCAACATTGATAATCACCAACAAATTCAAATGCAACCTCAACTTTGAAAAATGCAAAAGATTCAAAAAAAATCATTGAATACACCAATAAATTCAACAACAACCTCAATATTGAAAATCAGCAAAAAATTCAACAACAACCTCAATATTGAAAAACACCAAAATATTCAATAACAACCTCAACAATGAAAAACACCAACAAATTCAAAAACCTCAACATGGAAAAACACCAACAAGTTCAACTACAACCTCAATATTGAAAATCAACAACAAATTCAACAACAACCTCAACACTGAAAACCAGCAACAAATTCAACAGAAACCTCAACAATGAAAAACACCAAAAAATTCATCAACAACTTCAACACTCAAAAAGACCAACAAATTCTAAAACAACCTCAACAATGAAAAACACCAAAAAATTCAACAACAACTTCAACGTTCAAAAACAACAACAAATTCAACAAAAACATCAACAATGAAAAACACCAAATAATTCAACAACAACGTCAACTTTGAAAAACACCAACAAATTCAACAACCCCATCGTTGAAAAACACAGACAAATTCAACAACAACCTCAAAATTGAAAAACTCCAACAAATTCAACAACAACCTCAACAATGAAAAACACCAAAAAATTCAACAGCAAACTCAACATTCAAAAACACCAAAAAATTCAACAAATACCTTAACAATGAAAAACACCAAAAAATTCAACAACAACCTCAAATTTGAAAAACACCAACAAATTCAACAACCTCAACATTGAAAAAAACCAACAAATTCAAATGCAACCTCAACTTTGAAAATTACAAAAAAGATCAAAAAAACCATTGATAACACCAATAAATTCAATAACATCAACATTGAAAATCATCAACAAATTCAGCAACAACCTCAGCAATGAAAAATATCAAAAAATTCAACAAGAACCTCAACAATCTCAAAATTGAAAATCACCATGAAATTCAACAGAAATCTCAACATAGAAAAACAACAAAAAATGCAACAACAACCTCAACATTCCAAAACACCAACAAATTCAACAAAAACCTCAACAATGAAAACACCAAAAAATTCAACAACAATCACAACTTTGAAAAAAAGCAACAAATTCAACAACATCAACATTCAAAAACACCAACAAATTAAATCGCAAAATCAACTTTGAAAAATACAATAAACTTTTTAAAAAAAACATTGGTAACACCAATAAATTCAACAACAACGTCAATATTGAAAATCACCAACAAATTCATCAACAACCTCAGCAATGAAAACAGGCAAACAATTCAACAACAACGACCTCAAAAATGAAAAACACCAAATAATTCAACAACAACCTCAACATTGAAAATCACCAACATGTTTAACAACAACCTCAACAATGAAAAACATCAAAAAATTCATCAACAACAACGTCAACAATGGAAAACACCAAACAATTCAACAACAACCTCAACATTCAAAAACACCAACAAATTCAACAACAACCTCAACATTGAAAAACTCCAACAAATTCAACAACAAGCTCAACAATGAAAAACGCCAAAATAATTCAACAACAACCTCAACTTTGAAAAACACCAATAAATTCAACAACCTCAACACTGAGAAACAGCAACAAATTCAACTGCAACCTCAACTTTGAAAAATACAAAAAGATTAAAAAAAAACATTGAATACAACAATAAATTCAACAACAACATCAAGATGGAAAAACACCAACAAATTCAACAACAACCTCAACAATGAAAAACACCAAAAAATTCAACAACAACCTCAACATTCAAAAACACCAACAAATTCAACAACAACCTCAACATTGAAAAACTCCAACAAATTCAACAACAACCTCAACAATGAAAAACGCCAAAATAATTCAACAACAACCTCAACTTTGAAAAACACCAATAAATTCAACAACCTCAACACTGAGAAACAGCAACAAATTCAACTGCAACCTCAACTTTGAAAAATACAAAAAGATTAAAAAAAAACATTGAATACAACAATAAATTCAACAACAACATCAAGATGGAAAAACACCAACAAATTCAACAACAACCTCAACATTGAAAAACATCAAAAAATTCAACAACAACCTCAACTTTGAAAAACACCAACAAATTCCACAACCTCAACTTTGAAAAACACCAACAAATTCAAATGCAACCTCAACTTTGAAAAATACAAAAAAGTTCAAGAAAAATCATTGATAACACCAATAAATTCAACAACATCCTTAACATTGAAAAACACCAAAATATTCAACAACAACCTCAACTTTGAAAACATAAACAAATTCAAAAACCTCAACATGGAAAAGCACCAACAAATTCAACAACAACCTCAATATTGAAAATCACCAGCAAATATAACAAAAACCTCAACAATGAAAAACATCAAAAAATTCAACAACAACGTAAACAATGAAAAACACCAAACAATTCAACACCAACCTCAACATTCAAAAACACCAACAAATTCAACAACCTCAACATTGAAAAGCACCAACAAATTCAACAACAACCTCAACTTTGACAAATAAAAACATGATCAAAAAAATCCATTGATGACACCAATAAATTCAAAAACCTCATGATTGAAAATCACCAACAAATCCAGCAACAACCTCAGCAATGAAAAACATCAAAAAATTCAACAAGAACCTCAAGATTGAAAAACACCAACATATTCAACCAGAACCTCAATATTGAAAATCAGAAACAAATTCAACAACAACCTCAACAATGAAAAACACCAACGTATTCAACAAAAACGTCAACAATGAAAAACAACAAAAGATTCAACAACCTCAATTTTGAAAAATGCCAATAGATTTAACAACCTCAACATTCAAATACACCAACAAATTCAACAACAACCTCAGCTTTGAAAATCATAAACAAATTTAACAACAACCTCACCAATGAAAAACATCAAAAAATTCAACATCAACAACCTCAACAATGAAAAACACCAAGCAATTCAACACCACTCTCAACATTCAAAAACAACAACAAATTCAACAACAACCTCAACAATGAAAAACACCAAGAAATTCAACAACAAACTCAACATTCAAAAACACCAACAAATTCAACAAAAACCTCAACAATTAAAAACACCAAAAAATTCTACAACAACGACAAGTTTAAAAACACCAACAAATTCAACAACCTCAACATTGAAAAACACCAACAAATTCAACAAAACCTCAACATTGAAAAACTCCAACAAATTCAACAACAACCACAACAATGAAAAGCACCAAAAAATTCATCAACAACCTCAACATTCAGAAACACCAACAAATTCAACAATAACCTCAACAATAAAAGAAAAACCAAAAAATTCATCAACAACCTCAACATTCAAAAACTCCAACTAATTCAACAATAACCTCAACAATGAAAAACAACCAAAAAATTGAACAACAACCTCAACTTTGGAAAGCACAAACAAATTCAACAACCACAACATTGAAAAACACCAACAAATTCAACTGCAACCTCAACTTTGAAAACTACAAAAAAGATTAAAAAAAACATTGATAAGACCAATAAATTCAACAACCTGAACATTGAAAATCACCAACAAATTCAACATCAACCTCAGCAATTAGGAAAACCAACAATTCAACAACAACCTCAAAAATGAAAAACACCAACAAATTCAACCAGTACCGCAACAATGAAAAACACCAAAAAATTCAACAACAAACTCAAAATTGAAAATGACCATCAAATTCAACAAAAATCTCAACATTGAAAAACATCAAAAAATACAACAACAACCTCAACATTCCAAAACAGCATGAAATTCAACAAAAACATCAACAAGGAAAACACCAAAAAATTCAACAACATCCTCAACTTTGAAAAACACCAACAAATTCAACAACCTCAACATTGAAGAACACCAACAAATTCAACAACAACCTCAACATTCAAAAACAACCACAAATTCAACAAAAACCTCAACATTGAAAAACATCAAAACATTCAACAACAACCTCAACTTTGAAAAACACCAACAAATTCAACTGTAACTTCAACTTTGAAAAAAACAAAAAAGAACAAGAAAAATCATTGATAACACCAATAAATTCAACAAGATCCTTAATATTGAAAATCACCAATAAATTCAACAACAACCTCAACAATGAAAAACATCAAAAAATTCAACAACAACCTCAGCAATGAAAAACACAAAATAATTCAACAACAATTTCAATATTCAAAACACCAACAAATTCAACAACAACCTCAACAATGAAAAACACCAACAAATTCAACAACAACCTCAGCAAGCAAAACAGCAAACAATTCAACAACAACGACCACAACAATGAAAAACACCAAAAAATTCATCAACAGCCTCAGCAATGAAAAACAGGAATAAATTCAACAACAACGATCTCATCAATGAAAAGTACCAAAAGATTCAACAACAACCTCAACATTGAAAAACGCCAACAATTTCAACAACAACCTCAACAATGAAAAACACCAAAAAATTCAACAACAAACTCAACAATGAAAATCACCAAAAAATTCATCAACAACCTCAACAATGAAAAACATCAATAAATTCAACAACAACCTCAACTTTGAAAAACACCAAAAAATTCAACAACCTCAACATTGAGAAACACCAACAAATACAACTGCAACCTGAACTTTGAAAAATACAATAAGATTCTAAAAAAAATTGAATACACCAATAAGTTCAACAAAAACCTCAATATTGACAATCACCAAGAAATTCAAGAACAACCTCAACATTGAAGAACACCAAAATATTCAACAACAACCTCAACTTTGAAAAACACCAACAAATTCAAAAACCCCAACATGGAAAAACACCAACAAATTCAACTAAAACCTCAATATTGAAAATCACCAACAAATTCAACAACAACCTCAACAATGAAAAACATCAACAAATTCAACAAAAACCTCAACAATGAAAAACACCAAAAAATTCATCAACAACCTCAGCATTCAAAAAGAACAACAAATTCAACAAAAGCCTCAACAATGAAAAACACCAAAAAATTCAATAACAACCTCAACATTGAAAAACACCAACAAATTCAACAACAACCTCAACATTCAAAAACACCAACAAATTCAAAAAAAACCACAACATTGAAAAACATCAAAACATTCAACAACAACCACAACTTTGAAAAACACCAACAAATTCAACTGCAACCTCAACTTTGAAAAATACAAAAAAGTTCAAGAAAAATCATTGATAACACCAATAAGTTCAACAAAATCCTTAATATTGAAAATCACCAATAAATTCAATAACAACCTCAACAATGAAAAACATCAAAAAATTCAACAACAACAACCTCAACAATGAAAAACTCCAAATAATTCAACAACAATCTCAATATTCAAAACAGCAACAAAATCAACAACAACATCAACATTCGAAAATACCAACAAATTCAAAAACAACCTCAACAATGCAAAACACCAAAAAATTCAACAACAACCTCAACAATGAAAAACTCCAAAAATTTCAACAACAACCTCAATAAATGAAAAACACCAAAAAATTCAACAACAAACTCAACATTGAAAATTACGAACAAATTCAACAACAACCTCAACAATGAAAAACATCAATATATTCAACAACAACCTCAACATTCAAAATCAACAACAAATGCAACATAAATCTCAACAACGAAAAACACCAAAAAATTCAACAACAACCTCAACTTTGAAAAACACCAAAAAACTCAACAACCTCAACATTGAGAAACACCACCAAATTCAACTGCAACCTCAACTTTGAAAAATACAATAAGATTCAAAAAAAAAATTGAATACACCAATAAATTCAACAAAAACCTCAATATTGAAAATCACCAAAAAATTCGAGAACAACCTCAACATTGAAGAACACCAAAATATTCAACAAAAACCTCAACTTTGAAAAACACCAACAAATTCAAAAGCCTCAACATGGAAAAACACCAACAAATTCAACAACAACCTCAATATTGAAAATCACCAACAAATTTAACAACAACCTCAACAATGAAAAACATCAAAAAATTCAACACCAACTTCAACATTCAAAAACAACAACAAATTCAACAAAAAACTCAACCATGAAAAACACCAAAAAATTCAGCAACAACCTCAACTTTGAAAAACACCAACAAATTCAACAACGTCAAAGTTGAAAAACTCTTACAAATTCAACAACAACCTCAAAATTAAGAAACACCAACAAATTCAACAGTAACCTCAACATTGAGAAACACCAAAAAATTCAACAGCAAGCTCAACATTCAAAAACAACAACAAATTCAACAAAAATCTCAACAATGAAAAACACCAAATAATTCAGCAACAACCTCAACTTTGAAAAACACCAACAAATTCAACAACCTCAACATTGAAAAACACCAACAAATTCAAATGCAACCTCAACTTTGAAAAATACAAAAAAGATAAAAAAAAACCATTGATAACACCAATAAATTCAACAACCTCAACATTGAAAATCACCAACAAATTCAACAACAACCTCAGCAATGAAAAACATCAAAAAATTCATCAAGAACCTCAACAAACTCAAAATTGAAAATCACCATCAAATTCAACAGAAATCTCAACTTTGAAAAACATCAAAAAATGCAACAACAACCTCAACATTCCAAAATAACAACAAATTCAACAAAAACCTCAACAATGAAAACACCAAAAAATTCAACAACAATCTCAACTTTGAAAAAAACCAACAAATTCAACAACATCAACATTGAAAAACACCAACAAATTAAAGTGAAAACTCAACTTTAAAAAATACAAAAAAGTTTAAAAAAAAACAGTGTTAACACCAATAAATTCAACAACAACCTCAATATTGAAAATCACCAACAAATTCATCAACAACCTCAACAATGAAAACAGGCAAACAATTCAACAACAACGACCTCAACAATGAAAAACACCAAATAATTCAACAACAACCTCAACATTGAAAAACTCCAACAATTTCAACAACAACCTCAACAATGAAAAACACCTAAAAATTCAACAACAACCTCAATATTGAATATCAACAACAAATTTAACCACAACATCAACTTTGATAACATAAACAAATTCAAAAATCTCAACATGGAAAAACACCAACAAATTCAACAACAACCTCAATATTGAAAATCACCAACAAATTTAACAACAACCTTAACAATGAAAATCATCAAAAACATCAACAACAACAACGTCAACAATGAAAAACACCAAACAATTCAACACCAACCTCAACATTCAAAAACACCAACAAATTCAACAACAACCTCAACAATGAAAAGCAACAAAAAATTCAACAACAACCTCAACATTCAATAACACCAACAAATTCAACAAAAACCTCAGCAATGATAAACAGCAAACAGTTCAACACAACGACCTCAACATTGAAAAATACTAAAAAATTCAACAAAAACCTCAACTTTGAAAAACACCAACAAATTCAAAAACCTCAACATGGATAAACACCAACAAATTCAAATACAACCTCAATATTGAAAATCACCAACAAATTCAACAACAACCTCAACAATGAAAAACACCAACAAATTCAACAAAATACTCAACAATGAAAAACATCAATAAATTCAACAACAACCTCAACATTCAAAAACAGCAACAAATTCAACAAAAAACACAACAATGAAAAACACCAAAAAATTCAACAAGAAACTCAACTTTGAAAAACACCAACAAATTCAAAAACCTCAACATGGAAAAACACCAACAAATTCAACGACAACCTCAATATTGAAAATCACCAACAAATTCAAAAACAACCTCAACAATGAAAAACACCAACAAATTCAACAACAAACTCAACATTGAAAAACTCCAACAATTTCAACAACAACCTCAACAATGAAAAACACCAGAAAATTCAACTGCAACCTCAACTTTGAAAAATACAAAGAAGTTCAAGAAAAATCATTGATAACATCAATAAATTCAACAAGATCCTTAACATTGAAAAACGCCAAAATATACAACAGCAACCTCAACTTTGAAAACATGAACAAATTCAAAAACCTCAACATGGAAAAGCACCAAAAAATACAACAACAACCTCAATATTGAAAATCACCAACAAATTTAAAAACAACCTTAACAATGAAAAACATCAAAAACTTCAACAACAACAACGTCAGCAATAAAAAACACCAAACAATTCAACACCAACCTCAACATTCAAAAACAACAACAAATTCAACAACAACCTCAACAATGACAAACACCAAAAAATTCAACAACAACCTCAACATTCAAAAACCCCAGCAGATTCAACAACCTCAACATTGAAAAACACCAACAAATTCAACAACAACCTCAACTTTGAAAAATACAAAAATGATCAAAAAAAACCATTGATGACACCAATAAATTCAACAACCTCCACATTGAAAATCACCAACAAATTCAACAACAACCTCAGCAATGAAAAACATCAAAAAATTCAACAAGAACCTCAAGAATGAAAAACACCAACAAATTCAAGTACAACCTCAATATTGAAAATCACCAACAAATTCAACAACAACCTCAACAATGAAAAACACGAACGTATTCAACAAAAACGTCAACAATGAAAAACACAAAAAATTCAACAACCTCAATTTTGAAAAACGCCAATACATTTAACAACCTCAACATTCAAAGACACCAACAAATTCAACTACAACCTCAACAATGAAAAACACCAAACAATTCAACACCAACCTCAACATTCAAAAACAACAACAAATTCAAAAACAACCTCAACAATGAAAAACAACAACAAATTTAAAAACAACCTCAACAATGAAAAGCAACAAAAAATTCAACAACAACCTCAACATTGAGAAACACCAACAAATTCAACAAAAAGCTCAACAATGAAAAACTCCAAAAAATTCAACAACAACGTCAACTTTAAAAACACCAACAAATTCAACAACCTCAACATTGAAAAACACCAACAAATACAACAACAACCTCAGCATTGAAAAACTCCAACAAATTCAACAACAACCTCATCATTGAAAAGCACCAAAAATTTCAACAACAACCTCAACATTCAGAAACACCAACAAATTCAACAAAAACCTCAGCAATGAAAAAAACCAAAAATTCAACAACAACCTCAAGAATGAAAAACACCAACAAATTCATCAAGTACCGCAACAATGAAAAACACCAAAAAATTCAACAACACACTCAAAATTGAAAATAACCATCAAATTCAATCAAAATCTCTACATTGAAAAACATCAAAAAATACAACAACAACCTCAACATTCCAAAAAACCAAAAAATTCAACTAAAATCTCAACAATGAAAACACCAAAAAATTCAACAACAATCACAACTTTGAAAAACACCAACAAATTCAACAAAATCAACATTGAAAAACACCAACAAATTAAAATGCAAACTCAACTTTGAAAAATACTAAAAAGTTTAAAAAATAACATTGATAACACCAATAAATTCAACAACAACCTCAATATTGAAAATCACCCGCAAATTCATCAACAACCTCAACAATGAAAAACTCCAAAAAATTCAACAACAACCTCAACATTCAAAATCAACAACAAATTCAACAAAAAACTCAACAATGAAAAACACCAAAAAATTCAACAATAACCTCATTTTTGAAAAACACCAACAGATTTAACAACCTCAACATTCAAATACACCAACAAATTCAACATGAAACTCAGCTTTGAAAAACACCAGCAAATTCAACAACCTCAACATTGAAAAACACCAACAAATTCAACAACAACCTCAACTTTGAAAAATACAAAAATGATCAAAAAAATCCATTGATGACACCAATAAATTCAACAACCTCAACATTGAAAATCACCAACAAATTCAACAACAACCTCAGCAATGAAAAACAACAAAAAATTCAACAAGAACCTCAAGAATGAAAAACACCAACAAATTCAACTACAACCTCAATATTGAAAATCACCAACAAATTCAACAACAACCTCAACAATGAAAAACACGAACGTATTCAACAAAAACGTCAACAATGAAAAACACAAAAAATTCAACAACCTCAATTTTGAAAAACGCCAATACATTTAACAACCTCAACATTCAAAGACACCAACAAATTCAACTACAACCTCAACAATGAAAAACACCAAACAATTCAACACCAACCTCAACATTCAAAAACAACAACAAATTCAAAAACAACCTCAACAATGAAAAACAACAACAAATTCAAAAACAACCTCAACAATGAAAAGCACCAAAAAATTCAACAACAACCTCAACATTGAGAAACACCAACAAATTCAACAAAAAGCTCAACAATGAAAACCTCCAAAAAATTCAACAACAACGTCAACTTTAAAAACACCAACAAATTCAACAACCTCAACATTGAAAAACACCAACAAATACAACAACAACCTCAGCATTGAAAAACTCCAACAAATTCAACAACAACCTCATCAATGAAAAGCACCAAAAAATTCAACAACAACCTCAACATTCAGAAACACCAACAAATTCAACAAAAACCTCAGCAATGATAAACACCAAAAAATTCAAGAAAACGTCAACTTTAAAAACACCAAGAAATTCAACAACCTCAACATTGAAAAACACCAACAAATTAAACAACAACATCAACATTGAAAAACATCAAAAAATTCAACAACAACCTCAACTTTGAAAAACACCAACAAATTCAACAACCTCAACTTTGAAAAACACCAACAAATTCAACTGCAACCTCAACTTTGAAAAATACAAAAAAGTTCAAGAAAAATCAAAGATAACATCAATAAATTCAACAAGATCGTTAACATTGAAAAACGCCAAAATATACAACAGCAACCTCAACTTTGAAAACATGAACAAATTCAAAAACCTCAACATGGAAAAGCACCAAAAAATTCAACAACAACCTCAATATTGAAAATCACCAACAAATTTAACAACAACCTTAACAATGAAAAACATCAAAAACTTCAACAACAACAACGTCAGCAATAAAAAACACCAAACAATTCAACACCAACCTCAACATTCAAAAACAACAACAAATTCAACAACAACCTCAACAATGACAAACACCAAAAAATTCAACAACAACCTCAACATTCAAAAAACCCAGCAGATTCAACAACCTCAACATTGAAAAACACCAACAAATTCAACAACAACCTCAACTTTGAAAAATACAAAAATGATCAAAAAAATCCATTGATGACACCAATAAATTCAACAACCTCAACATTGAAAATCACCAACAAATTCAACAACAACCTCAGCAATGAAAAACATCAAAAAATTCAACAAGAACCTCAAGAATGAAAAACACCAACAAATTCAACTACAACCTCAATATTGAAAATCACCAACAAATTCAACAACAACCTCAACAATGAAAAACACGAACGTATTCAACAAAAACGTCAACAATGAAAAACACAAAAAATTCAACAACCTCAATTTTGAAAAACGCCAATACATTTAACAACCTCAACATTCAAAGACACCAACAAATTCAACTACAACCTCAACAATGAAAAACACCAAACAATTCAACACCAACCTCAACATTCAAAAACAATAAAAAATTCAACAACAACCTCAACATTGATAAACACCAACAAATTCAACAAAAAAATCAAGAATGAAAAACTCCAAAAAATTCAACAAGAACGTCAACTTTAAAAACACCAACAAATTCAACAACCTCAACATTGAAAAACACCAACAAATACAACAACAACCTCAGCATTGAAAAACTCCAACAAATTCAACAACAACCTCATCATTGAAAAGCACCAAAAATTTCAACAACAACCTCAACATTCAGAAACACCAACAAATTCAACAAAAACCTCAGCAATGAAAAATATCAAAAATTCAACAACAACCTCAAGAATGAAAAACACCAACAAATTCAACAAGTATCGCAACAATGAAAAACACCAAAAAATTCAACAACACACTCAAAATTGAAAATAACCATCAAATTCAACCAAAATCTCTACATTGAAAAACATCAAAAAATACAATAACAACCTCAACATTCCAAAAAACCAAAAAATTCAACTAAAATCTCAACAATGAAAACACCAAAAAATTCAACAACAATCACAACTTTGAAAAACACCAACAAATTCAACAAAATCAACATTGAAAATCACCAACAAATTAAAATGCAAACTCAACTTTGAAAAATACAAAAAAGTTTAAAAAAAAACATTGATAACACCAATAAATTCAGCAACAACCTCAATATTGAAAATCACCCGCAAATTCATCAACAACCTCAACAATGAAAAACTCCAAAAAATTCAACAACAACCTCAACATTCAAAATCAACAACAAATTCAACAAAAAACTCAACAATGAAAAACACCAAAAAATTCAACAATAACCTCATTTTTGAAAAACACCAACAGATTTAAGAACCTCAACATTCAAATACACCAACAAATTCAACATGAAACTCAGCTTTGAAAAACACCAGCAATTTCAACAACCTCAACATTGAAAAACACCAACAAATTCAACAACAACCTCAACTTTGAAAAATACAAAAATGATCAAAAAAAACCATTGATGACACCAATAAATTCAACAACCTCAACATTGAAAATCACCAACAAATTCAACAACAACCTCAGCAATGAAAAACATCAAAAAATTCAACAAGAACCTCAAGAATGAAAAACACCAACAAATTCAACTACAACCTCAATATTGAAAATCACCAACAAATTCAACAACAACCTCAACAATGAAAAACACGAACGTATTCAACAAAAACGTCAACAATGAAAAACACAAAAAATTCAACAACCTCAATTTTGAAAAACGCCAATACATTTAACAACCTCAACATTCAAAGACACCAACAAATTCAACTACAACCTCAACAATGAAAAACACCAAACAATTCACCACCAACCTCAACATTCAAAAACAACAACAAATTCAAAAACAACCTCAACAATGAAAAACAACAACAAATTCAAAAACAACCTGAACAATGAAAAGCACCAAAAAATTCAACAACAACCTCAACATTGAGAAACACCAACAAATTCAACAAAAAGCTCAACAATGAAAAACTCCAAAAAATTCAACAAAAACGTCAACTTTAAAAACACCAACAAATTCAACAACCTCAACATTGAAAAACACCAACAAATACAACAACAACCTCAGCATTGAAAAACTCCAACAAATACAACAACAACCTCAGCATTGAATAACTCCAACAAATTCGGCAACAACCTCATCAATGAAAAGCACCAAAAAATTCAACAACAACCTCAACATTCAAAAACCTCAGCAGATTCAACAACCTCAACATTGAAAAACACCAACAAATTCAACAACAACCTCAACTTTGAAAAATACAAAAATGATCAAAAAAAACCATTGATGACACCAATAAATTCAACAACCTCAACATTGAAAATAACCAACAAATTCAACAACAACCTCAACAATGAAAAGCACCAAAAAATTCAACAACAACCTCAACATTGAGAAACACCAACAAATTCAACAACCTCAACATTGAAAAACACCAACAAATACAACAACAACCTCAGCATTGAAAAACTCCAACAAATTCAACAACAACCTCATCAATGAAAAGCATCAAAAAATTCAACAACAACCTCAACATTCAGAAACACCAAAAAATTCAACAAAAACCTCAGCAATGATAAACACCAAAAAATTCAAGAAAACGTCAACTTTAAAAACACCAAGAAATTCAACAACCTCAACATTGAAAAACACCAACAAATTAAACAACAACATCAACATTGAAAAACATCAAAAAAATTCAACAACAACCTCAACTTTGAAAAACACCAACAAATTCAACAACCTCAACTTTGAAAAACACCAACAAATTCAACTGCAACCTCAACTTTGAAAAATACAAAAAAGTTCAAGAAAAATCATTGATAACATCAATAAATTCAACAAGATCCTTAACATTGAAAAACGCCAAAATATACAACAGCAACCTCAACTTTGAAAACATGAACAAATTCAAAAACCTCAACATGGAAAAGCACCAAAAAATTCAACAACAACCTCAATATTGAAAATCACCAACAAATTTAACAACAACCTTAACAATGAAAAACATCAAAAACTTCAACAACAACAACGTCAGCAATAAAAAACACCAAACAATTCAACACCAACCTCAACATTCAAAAACAACAACAAATTCAACAACAACCTCAACAATGACAAACACCAAAAAATTCAACAACAACCTCAACATTCAAAAAACCCAGCAGATTCAACAACCTCAGCATTGAAAAACACCAACAAATTCAACAACAACCTCAACTTTGAAAAATACAAAAATGATCAAAAAAATCCATTGATGACACCAATAAATTCAACAACCTCAACATTGAAAATCACCAACAAATTCAACAACAACCTCAGCAATGAAAAACATCAAAAAATTCAACAAGAACCTCAAGAATGAAAAACACCAACAAATTCAACTACAACCTCAATATTGAAAATCACCAACAAATTCAACAACAACCTCAACAATGAAAAACACGAACGTATTCAACAAAAACGTCAACAATGAAAAACACAAAAAATTCAACAACCTCAATTTTGAAAAACGCCAATACATTTAACAACCTCAACATTCAAAGACACCAACAAATTCAACTACAACCTCAACAATGAAAAACACCAAACAATTCAACACCAACCTCAACATTCAAAAACAACAACAAATTCAAAAACAACCTCAACAATGAAAAACAACAACAAATTTAAAAACAACCTCAACAATGAAAAGCAACAAAAAATTCAACAACAACCTCAACATTGATAAACACCAACAAATTCAACAAAAAAATCAACAATGAAAAACTCTAAAAAATTCAACAAGAACGTCAACTTTAAAAACACCAACAAATTCAACAACCTCAACATTGAAAAACACCAACAAATACAACAACAACCTCAGCATTGAAAAACTCCAACAAATTCAACAACAACCTCATCATTGAAAAGCACCAAAAATTTCAACAACAACCTCAACATTCAGAAACACCAACAAATTCAACAAAAACCTCAGCAATGAAAAAAACCAAAAATTCAACAACAACCTCAAGAATGAAAAACACCAACAAATTCAACAAGTACCGCAACAATGAAAAACACCAAAAAATTCAACAACACACTCAAAATTGAAAATAACCATCAAATTCAACCAAAATCTCTACATTGAAAAACATCAAAAAATACAACAACAACCTCAACATTCCAAAAAACCAAAAAATTCAACTAAAATCTCAACAATGAAAACACCAAAAAATTCAACAACAATCACAACTTTGAAAAACACCAACAAATTCAACAAAATCAACATTGAAAAACACCAACAAATTAAAATGCAAACTCAACTTTGAAAAATACAAAAAAGTTTTTAAAAAAACATTGATAACACCAATAAATTCAACAACAATCTCAATATTGAAAATCACCCGCAAATTCATCAACAACCTCAACAATGAAAAACTCCAAAAAATTCAACAACAACCTCAACATTCAAAATCAACAACAAATTCAACAAAAAACTCAACAATGAAAAACACCAAAAAATTCAAACAACAACCTCATTTTTGAAAAACACCAACAGATTTAACAACCTCAACATTCAAATACACCAACAAATTCAACATGAAACTCAGCTTTGAAAAACACCAGCAAATTCAACAACCTCAACATTGAAAAACACCAACAAATTCAACAACAACCTCAACTTTGAAAAATACAAAAATGATCAAAAAAAACCATTGATGACACCAATAAATTCAACAACCTCAACATTGAAAATCACCAACAAATTCAACAACAACCTCAGCAATGAAAAACATCAAAAAATTCAACAAGAACCTCAAGAATGAAAAACACCAACAAATTCAACTACAACCTCAATATTGAAAATCACCAACAAATTCAACAACAACCTCAACAATGAAAAACACGAACGTATTCAACAAAAACGTCAACAATGAAAAACACAAAAAATTCAACAACCTCAATTTTGAAAAACGCCAATACATTTAACAACCTCAACATTCAAAGACACCAACAAATTCAACTACAACCTCAACAATGAAAAACACCAAACAATTCAACACCAACCTCAACATTCAAAAACAACAACAAATTCAAAAACAACCTCAACAATGAAAAACAACAACAAATTCAAAAACAACCTCAACAATGAAAAGCACCAAAAAATTCAACAACAACCTCAACATTGAGAAACACCAACAAATTCAACAAAAAGCTCAACAATGAAAAACTCCAAAAAATTCAACAACAACGTCAACTTTAAAAACACCAACAAATTCAACAACCTCAACATTGAAAAACACCAACAAATACAACAACAACCTCAGCATTGAAAAACTCCAACAAATACAACAACAACCTCAGCATTGAATAACTCCAACAAATTCAGCAACAACCTCATCAATGAAAAGCACCAAAAAATTCAACAACAACCTCAACATTCAAAAACGCCAGCAGATTCAACAACCTCAACATTGAAAAACACCAACAAATTCAACAACAACCTCAACTTTGAAAAATACAAAAATGATCAAAAAAAACCATTGATGACACCAATAAATTCAACAACCTCAACATTGAAAATCACCAACAAATTCAACAACAACCTCAGCAATGAAAAACATCAAAAAATTCAACAAGAACCTCAAGAATGAAAAACACCAACAAATTCAACTACAACCTCAATGTTGAAAATCACCAACAAATTCAACAACAACCTCAACAATGAAAAACACGAACGTATTCAACAAAAACGTCAACAAAGAAAAACACAAAAAATTCAACAACCTCAATTTTGAAAAACGCCAATACATTTAACAACCTCAACATTCAAAGACACCAACAAATTCAACTACAACCTCAACAATGAAAAACACCAAACAATTCAACACCAACCTCAACATTCAAAAACAACAACAAATTCAAAAACAACCTCAACAATGAAAAACAACGACATATTCAAAAACAACCTCAACAATGAAAAGCACCAAAAAATTCAACAACAACCTCAACATTGAGAAACAGCAAAAAATTCAACAAAAAGCTCAACAATGAAAAACTCCAAATAATCAACAACAACGTCAACTTTAAAAACACCAACAAATTCAACAACCTCAACATTGAAAAACACCAACAAATACAACAACAACGTCAACATTGAAAAACTCCAACAAATTCAACAACAACCTCATCAATGAAAAGCACCAAATAATTCAACAACAACCTCAACATTCAAAAACACCAACAAATTCAACAAAAACCTCAGCAATGAAATAAACCAAAAATTCAACAACAACCTCAAGAATGAATAACACCAACAAATTCAACAAGTACCGCAACAATGAAAAACACCAAAAAATTCAACAACACACTCAAAATTGAAAATAACCATCAAATTCAACTAAAATCTCTACATTGAAAAACATCAGAAAATACAACAACAACCTCAATATTCCAAAAAACCAAAAAATTCAACTAAAACCTCAACAATGAAAACACCAAAAAATTCAACAACAATCACAACTTTGAAAAACACGAACAAATTCAACAACATTAACATTGAAAAACACCAACAAATTAAAATACAAACTCAACTTTGAAAAATACAAAAAAGTTTAAAAAAAAACATTGATAACACCAATAAATTCAACAACAACCTCAATATTGAAAATCACCCGCAAATTCATCAACAACCTCAACAATGAAAAACACCAAAAAATTCAACAACAAACTCAACATTGAAAATCACCAACAAATTCAACAACAACCTCAACAATGAAAAACTCCAAAAAATTCAACAAAAACGTCAACTTTAAAAACACCAACAAATTCAACAACCTCAACATTGAAAAACACCAACAAATACAACAACAACCTCAGCATTGAAAAACTCCAACAAATACAACAACAACCTCAGCATTGAATAACTCCAACAAATTCGGCAACAACCTCATCAATGAAAAGCACCAAAAAATTCAACAACAACCTCAACATTCAAAAACCTCAGCAGATTCAACAACCTCAACATTGAAAAACACCAACAAATTCAACAACAACCTCAACTTTGAAAAATACAAAAATGATCAAAAAAAACCATTGATGACACCAATAAATTCAACAACCTCAACATTGAAAATAACCAACAAATTCAACAACAACCTCAACAATGAAAAGCACCAAAAAATTCAACAACAACCTCAACATTGAGAAACACCAACAAATTCAACAACCTCAACATTGAAAAACACCAACAAATACAACAACAACCTCAGCATTGAAAAACTCCAACAAATTCAACAACAACCTCATCAATGAAAAGCATCAAAAAATTCAACAACAACCTCAACATTCAGAAACACCAAAAAATTCAACAAAAACCTCAGCAATGATAAACACCAAAAAATTCAAGAAAACGTCAACTTTAAAAACACCAAGAAATTCAACAACCTCAACATTGAAAAACACCAACAAATTAAACAACAACATCAACATTGAAAAACATCAAAAAAATTCAACAACAACCTCAACTTTGAAAAACACCAACAAATTCAACAACCTCAACTTTGAAAAACACCAACAAATTCAACTGCAACCTCAACTTTGAAAAATACAAAAAAGTTCAAGAAAAATCATTGATAACATCAATAAATTCAACAAGATCCTTAACATTGAAAAACGCCAAAATATACAACAGCAACCTCAACTTTGAAAACATGAACAAATTCAAAAACCTCAACATGGAAAAGCACCAAAAAATTCAACAACAACCTCAATATTGAAAATCACCAACAAATTTAACAACAACCTTAACAATGAAAAACATCAAAAACTTCAACAACAACAACGTCAGCAATAAAAAACACCAAACAATTCAACACCAACCTCAACATTCAAAAACAACAACAAATTCAACAACAACCTCAACAATGACAAACACCAAAAAATTCAACAACAACCTCAACATTCAAAAAACCCAGCAGATTCAACAACCTCAGCATTGAAAAACACCAACAAATTCAACAACAACCTCAACTTTGAAAAATACAAAAATGATCAAAAAAATCCATTGATGACACCAATAAATTCAACAACCTCAACATTGAAAATCACCAACAAATTCAACAACAACCTCAGCAATGAAAAACATCAAAAAATTCAACAAGAACCTCAAGAATGAAAAACACCAACAAATTCAACTACAACCTCAATATTGAAAATCACCAACAAATTCAACAACAACCTCAACAATGAAAAACACGAACGTATTCAACAAAAACGTCAACAATGAAAAACACAAAAAATTCAACAACCTCAATTTTGAAAAACGCCAATACATTTAACAACCTCAACATTCAAAGACACCAACAAATTCAACTACAACCTCAACAATGAAAAACACCAAACAATTCAACACCAACCTCAACATTCAAAAACAACAACAAATTCAAAAACAACCTCAACAATGAAAAACAACAACAAATTTAAAAACAACCTCAACAATGAAAAGCAACAAAAAATTCAACAACAACCTCAACATTGATAAACACCAACAAATTCAACAAAAAAATCAACAATGAAAAACTCTAAAAAATTCAACAAGAACGTCAACTTTAAAAACACCAACAAATTCAACAACCTCAACATTGAAAAACACCAACAAATACAACAACAACCTCAGCATTGAAAAACTCCAACAAATTCAACAACAACCTCATCATTGAAAAGCACCAAAAATTTCAACAACAACCTCAACATTCAGAAACACCAACAAATTCAACAAAAACCTCAGCAATGAAAAAAACCAAAAATTCAACAACAACCTCAAGAATGAAAAACACCAACAAATTCAACAAGTACCGCAACAATGAAAAACACCAAAAAATTCAACAACACACTCAAAATTGAAAATAACCATCAAATTCAACCAAAATCTCTACATTGAAAAACATCAAAAAATACAACAACAACCTCAACATTCCAAAAAACCAAAAAATTCAACTAAAATCTCAACAATGAAAACACCAAAAAATTCAACAACAATCACAACTTTGAAAAACACCAACAAATTCAACAAAATCAACATTGAAAAACACCAACAAATTAAAATGCAAACTCAACTTTGAAAAATACAAAAAAGTTTTTAAAAAAACATTGATAACACCAATAAATTCAACAACAATCTCAATATTGAAAATCACCCGCAAATTCATCAACAACCTCAACAATGAAAAACTCCAAAAAATTCAACAACAACCTCAACATTCAAAATCAACAACAAATTCAACAAAAAACTCAACAATGAAAAACACCAAAAAATTCAAACAACAACCTCATTTTTGAAAAACACCAACAGATTTAACAACCTCAACATTCAAATACACCAACAAATTCAACATGAAACTCAGCTTTGAAAAACACCAGCAAATTCAACAACCTCAACATTGAAAAACACCAACAAATTCAACAACAACCTCAACTTTGAAAAATACAAAAATGATCAAAAAAAACCATTGATGACACCAATAAATTCAACAACCTCAACATTGAAAATCACCAACAAATTCAACAACAACCTCAGCAATGAAAAACATCAAAAAATTCAACAAGAACCTCAAGAATGAAAAACACCAACAAATTCAACTACAACCTCAATATTGAAAATCACCAACAAATTCAACAACAACCTCAACAATGAAAAACACGAACGTATTCAACAAAAACGTCAACAATGAAAAACACAAAAAATTCAACAACCTCAATTTTGAAAAACGCCAATACATTTAACAACCTCAACATTCAAAGACACCAACAAATTCAACTACAACCTCAACAATGAAAAACACCAAACAATTCAACACCAACCTCAACATTCAAAAACAACAACAAATTCAAAAACAACCTCAACAATGAAAAACAACAACAAATTCAAAAACAACCTCAACAATGAAAAGCACCAAAAAATTCAACAACAACCTCAACATTGAGAAACACCAACAAATTCAACAAAAAGCTCAACAATGAAAAACTCCAAAAAATTCAACAACAACGTCAACTTTAAAAACACCAACAAATTCAACAACCTCAACATTGAAAAACACCAACAAATACAACAACAACCTCAGCATTGAAAAACTCCAACAAATACAACAACAACCTCAGCATTGAATAACTCCAACAAATTCAGCAACAACCTCATCAATGAAAAGCACCAAAAAATTCAACAACAACCTCAACATTCAAAAACCCCAGCAGATTCAACAACCTCAACATTGAAAAACACCAACAAATTCAACAACAACCTCAACTTTGAAAAATACAAAAATGATCAAAAAAAACCATTGATGACACCAATAAATTCAACAACCTCAACATTGAAAATCACCAACAAATTCAACAACAACCTCAGCAATGAAAAACATCAAAAAATTCAACAAGAACCTCAAGAATGAAAAACACCAACAAATTCAACTACAACCTCAATATTGAAAATCACCAACAAATTCAACAACAACCTCAACAATGAAAAACACGAACGTATTCAACAAAAACGTCAACAAAGAAAAACACAAAAAATTCAACAACCTCAATTTTGAAAAACGCCAATACATTTAACAACCTCAACATTCAAAGACACCAACAAATTCAACTACAACCTCAACAATGAAAAACACCAAACAATTCAACACCAACCTCAACATTCAAAAACAACAACAAATTCAAAAACAACCTCAACAATGAAAAACAACGACATATTCAAAAACAACCTCAACAATGAAAAGCACCAAAAAATTCAACAACAACCTCAACATTGAGAAACAGCAAAAAATTCAACAAAAAGCTCAACAATGAAAAACTCCAAATAATCAACAACAACGTCAACTTTAAAAACACCAACAAATTCAACAACCTCAACATTGAAAAACACCAACAAATACAACAACAACCTCAACATTGAAAAACTCCAACAAATTCAACAACAACCTCATCAATGAAAAGCACCAAATAATTCAACAACAACCTCAACATTCAAAAACACCAACAAATTCAACAAAAACCTCAGCAATGAAATAAACCAAAAATTCAACAACAACCTCAAGAATGAATAACACCAACAAATTCAACAAGTACCGCAACAATGAAAAACACCAAAAAATTCAACAACACACTCAAAATTGAAAATAACCATCAAATTCAACTAAAATCTCTACATTGAAAAACATCAGAAAATACAACAACAACCTCAATATTCCAAAAAACCAAAAAATTCAACTAAAACCTCAACAATGAAAACACCAAAAAATTCAACAACAATCACAACTTTGAAAAACACGAACAAATTCAACAACATTAACATTGAAAAACACCAACAAATTAAAATACAAACTCAACTTTGAAAAATACAAAAAAGTTTAAAAAAAAACATTGATAACACCAATAAATTCAACAACAACCTCAATATTGAAAATCACCCGCAAATTCATCAACAACCTCAACAATGAAAAACACCAAAAAATTCAACAACAAACTCAACATTGAAAATCACCAACAAATTCAACAACAACCTCAACAATGAAAAACTCCAAAAAATTCAACAAAAACGTCAACTTTAAAAACACCAACAAATTCAACAACCTCAACATTGAAAAACACCAACAAATACAACAACAACCTCAGCATTGAAAAACTCCAACAAATTCAACAACAACCTCATCATTGAAAAGCACCAAAAATTTCAACAACAACCTCAACATTCAGAAACACCAACAAATTCAACAAAAACCTCAGCAATGAAAAAAACCAAAAATTCAACAACAACCTCAAGAATGAAAAACACCAACAAATTCAACAAGTACCGCAACAATGAAAAACACCAAAAAATTCAACAACACACTCAAAATTGAAAATAACCATCAAATTCAACCAAAATCTCTACATTGAAAAACATCAAAAAATACAACAACAACCTCAACATTCCAAAAAACCAAAAAATTCAACTAAAATCTCAACAATGAAAACACCAAAAAATTCAACAACAATCACAACTTTGAAAAACACCAACAAATTCAACAAAATCAACATTGAAAAACACCAACAAATTAAAATGCAAACTCAACTTTGAAAAATACAAAAAAGTTTTTAAAAAAACATTGATAACACCAATAAATTCAACAACAATCTCAATATTGAAAATCACCCGCAAATTCATCAACAACCTCAACAATGAAAAACTCCAAAAAATTCAACAACAACCTCAACATTCAAAATCAACAACAAATTCAACAAAAAACTCAACAATGAAAAACACCAAAAAATTCAAACAACAACCTCATTTTTGAAAAACACCAACAGATTTAACAACCTCAACATTCAAATACACCAACAAATTCAACATGAAACTCAGCTTTGAAAAACACCAGCAAATTCAACAACCTCAACATTGAAAAACACCAACAAATTCAACAACAACCTCAACTTTGAAAAATACAAAAATGATCAAAAAAAACCATTGATGACACCAATAAATTCAACAACCTCAACATTGAAAATCACCAACAAATTCAACAACAACCTCAGCAATGAAAAACATCAAAAAATTCAACAAGAACCTCAAGAATGAAAAACACCAACAAATTCAACTACAACCTCAATGTTGAAAATCACCAACAAATTCAACAACAACCTCAACAATGAAAAACACGAACGTATTCAACAAAAACGTCAACAATGAAAAACACAAAAAATTCAACAACCTCAATTTTGAAAAACGCCAATACATTTAACAACCTCAACATTCAAAGACACCAACAAATTCAACTACAACCTCAACAATGAAAAACACCAAACAATTCAACACCAACCTCAACATTCAAAAACAACAACAAATTCAAAAACAACCTCAACAATGAAAAACAACAACAAATTCAAAAACAACCTCAACAATGAAAAGCACCAAAAAATTCAACAACAACCTCAACATTGAGAAACACCAACAAATTCAACAAAAAGCTCAACAATGAAAAACTCCAAAAAATTCAACAACAACGTCAACTTTAAAAACACCAACAAATTCAACAACCTCAACATTGAAAAACACCAACAAATACAACAACAACCTCAGCATTGAAAAACTCCAACAAATACAACAACAACCTCAGCATTGAATAACTCCAACAAATTCAGCAACAACCTCATCAATGAAAAGCACCAAAAAATTCAACAACAACCTCAACATTCAAAAACGCCAGCAGATTCAACAACCTCAACATTGAAAAACACCAACAAATTCAACAACAACCTCAACTTTGAAAAATACAAAAATGATCAAAAAAAACCATTGATGACACCAATAAATTCAACAACCTCAACATTGAAAATCACCAACAAATTCAACAACAACCTCAGCAATGAAAAACATCAAAAAATTCAACAAGAACCTCAAGAATGAAAAACACCAACAAATTCAACTACAACCTCAATATTGAAAATCACCAACAAATTCAACAACAACCTCAACAATGAAAAACACGAACGTATTCAACAAAAACGTCAACAAAGAAAAACACAAAAAATTCAACAACCTCAATTTTGAAAAACGCCAATACATTTAACAACCTCAACATTCAAAGACACCAACAAATTCAACTACAACCTCAACAATGAAAAACACCAAACAATTCAACACCAACCTCAAAATTCAAAAACAACAACAAATTCAAAAACAACCTCAACAATGAAAAACAACGACATATTCAAAAACAACCTCAACAATGAAAAGCACCAAAAAATTCAACAACAACCTCAACATTGAGAAACAGCAAAAAATTCAACAAAAAGCTCAACAATGAAAAACTCCAAATAATCAACAACAACGTCAACTTTAAAAACACCAACAAATTCAACAACCTCAACATTGAAAAACACCAACAAATACAACAACAACCTCAACATTGAAAAACTCCAACAAATTCAACAACAACCTCATCAATGAAAAGCACCAAATAATTCAACAACAACCTCAACATTCAAAAACACCAACAAATTCAACAAAAACCTCAGCAATGAAATAAACCAAAAATTCAACAACAACCTTAGGAATGAATAACACCAACAAATTCAACAAGTACCGCAACAATGAAAAACACCAAAAAATTCAACAACACACTCAAAATTGAAAATAACCATCAAATTCAACTAAAATCTCTACATTGAAAAACATCAGAAAATACAACAACAACCTCAATATTCCAAAAAACCAAAAAATTCAACTAAAACCTCAACAATGAAAACACCAAAAAATTCAACAACAATCACAACTTTGAAAAACACGAACAAATTCAACAACATTAACATTGAAAAACACCAACAAATTAAAATACAAACTCAACTTTGAAAAATACAAAAAAGTTTAAAAAAAAACATTGATAACACCAATAAATTCAACAACAACCTCAATATTGAAAATCACCCGCAAATTCATCAACAACCTCAACAATGAAAAACACCAAAAAATTCAACAACAAACTCAACATTGAAAATCACCAACAAATTCAACAACAACCTCAACAATGAAAAACTCCAAAAAATTCAACAAAAACGTCAACTTTAAAAACACCAACAAATTCAACAACCTCAACATTGAAAAACACCAACAAATACAACAACAACCTCAGCATTGAAAAACTCCAACAAATACAACAACAACCTCAGCATTGAATAACTCCAACAAATTCGGCAACAACCTCATCAATGAAAAGCACCAAAAAATTCAACAACAACCTCAACATTCAAAAACCTCAGCAGATTCAACAACCTCAACATTGAAAAACACCAACAAATTCAACAACAACCTCAACTTTGAAAAATACAAAAATGATCAAAAAAAACCATTGATGACACCAATAAATTCAACAACCTCAACATTGAAAATAACCAACAAATTCAACAACAACCTCAACAATGAAAAGCACCAAAAAATTCAACAACAACCTCAACATTGAGAAACACCAACAAATTCAACAACCTCAACATTGAAAAACACCAACAAATACAACAACAACCTCAGCATTGAAAAACTCCAACAAATTCAACAACAACCTCATCAATGAAAAGCATCAAAAAATTCAACAACAACCTCAACATTCAGAAACACCAAAAAATTCAACAAAAACCTCAGCAATGATAAACACCAAAAAATTCAAGAAAACGTCAACTTTAAAAACACCAAGAAATTCAACAACCTCAACATTGAAAAACACCAACAAATTAAACAACAACATCAACATTGAAAAACATCAAAAAAATTCAACAACAACCTCAACTTTGAAAAACACCAACAAATTCAACAACCTCAACTTTGAAAAACACCAACAAATTCAACTGCAACCTCAACTTTGAAAAATACAAAAAAGTTCAAGAAAAATCATTGATAACATCAATAAATTCAACAAGATCCTTAACATTGAAAAACGCCAAAATATACAACAGCAACCTCAACTTTGAAAACATGAACAAATTCAAAAACCTCAACATGGAAAAGCACCAAAAAATTCAACAACAACCTCAATATTGAAAATCACCAACAAATTTAACAACAACCTTAACAATGAAAAACATCAAAAACTTCAACAACAACAACGTCAGCAATAAAAAACACCAAACAATTCAACACCAACCTCAACATTCAAAAACAACAACAAATTCAACAACAACCTCAACAATGACAAACACCAAAAAATTCAACAACAACCTCAACATTCAAAAAACCCAGCAGATTCAACAACCTCAGCATTGAAAAACACCAACAAATTCAACAACAACCTCAACTTTGAAAAATACAAAAATGATCAAAAAAATCCATTGATGACACCAATAAATTCAACAACCTCAACATTGAAAATCACCAACAAATTCAACAACAACCTCAGCAATGAAAAACATCAAAAAATTCAACAAGAACCTCAAGAATGAAAAACACCAACAAATTCAACTACAACCTCAATATTGAAAATCACCAACAAATTCAACAACAACCTCAACAATGAAAAACACGAACGTATTCAACAAAAACGTCAACAATGAAAAACACAAAAAATTCAACAACCTCAATTTTGAAAAACGCCAATACATTTAACAACCTCAACATTCAAAGACACCAACAAATTCAACTACAACCTCAACAATGAAAAACACCAAACAATTCAACACCAACCTCAACATTCAAAAACAACAACAAATTCAAAAACAACCTCAACAATGAAAAACAACAACAAATTTAAAAACAACCTCAACAATGAAAAGCAACAAAAAATTCAACAACAACCTCAACATTGATAAACACCAACAAATTCAACAAAAAAATCAACAATGAAAAACTCTAAAAAATTCAACAAGAACGTCAACTTTAAAAACACCAACAAATTCAACAACCTCAACATTGAAAAACACCAACAAATACAACAACAACCTCAGCATTGAAAAACTCCAACAAATTCAACAACAACCTCATCATTGAAAAGCACCAAAAATTTCAACAACAACCTCAACATTCAGAAACACCAACAAATTCAACAAAAACCTCAGCAATGAAAAAAACCAAAAATTCAACAACAACCTCAAGAATGAAAAACACCAACAAATTCAACAAGTACCGCAACAATGAAAAACACCAAAAAATTCAACAACACACTCAAAATTGAAAATAACCATCAAATTCAACCAAAATCTCTACATTGAAAAACATCAAAAAATACAACAACAACCTCAACATTCCAAAAAACCAAAAAATTCAACTAAAATCTCAACAATGAAAACACCAAAAAATTCAACAACAATCACAACTTTGAAAAACACCAACAAATTCAACAAAATCAACATTGAAAAACACCAACAAATTAAAATGCAAACTCAACTTTGAAAAATACAAAAAAGTTTTTAAAAAAACATTGATAACACCAATAAATTCAACAACAATCTCAATATTGAAAATCACCCGCAAATTCATCAACAACCTCAACAATGAAAAACTCCAAAAAATTCAACAACAACCTCAACATTCAAAATCAACAACAAATTCAACAAAAAACTCAACAATGAAAAACACCAGAAAATTCAAACAACAACCTCATTTTTGAAAAACACCAACAGATTTAACAACCTCAACATTCAAATACACCAACAAATTCAACATGAAACTCAGCTTTGAAAAACACCAGCAAATTCAACAACCTCAACATTGAAAAACACCAACAAATTCAACAACAACCTCAACTTTGAAAAATACAAAAATGATCAAAAAAAACCATTGATGACACCAATAAATTCAACAACCTCAACATTGAAAATCACCAACAAATTCAACAACAACCTCAGCAATGAAAAACATCAAAAAATTCAACAAGAACCTCAAGAATGAAAAACACCAACAAATTCAACTACAACCTCAATGTTGAAAATCACCAACAAATTCAACAACAACCTCAACAATGAAAAACACGAACGTATTCAACAAAAACGTCAACAATGAAAAACACAAAAAATTCAACAACCTCAATTTTGAAAAACGCCAATACATTTAACAACCTCAACATTCAAAGACACCAACAAATTCAACTACAACCTCAACAATGAAAAACACCAAACAATTCAACACCAACCTCAACATTCAAAAACAACAACAAATTCAAAAACAACCTCAACAATGAAAAACAACAACAAATTCAAAAACAACCTCAACAATGAAAAGCACCAAAAAATTCAACAACAACCTCAACATTGAGAAACACCAACAAATTCAACAAAAAGCTCAACAATGAAAAACTCCAAAAAAATTCAACAACAACGTCAACTTTAAAAACACCAACAAATTCAACAACCTCAACATTGAAAAACACCAACAAATACAACAACAACCTCAGCATTGAAAAACTCCAACAAATACAACAACAACCTCAGCATTGAATAACTCCAACAAATTCAGCAACAACCTCATCAATGAAAAGCACCAAAAAATTCAACAACAACCTCAACATTCAAAAACCCCAGCAGATTCAACAACCTCAACATTGAAAAACACCAACAAATTCAACAACAACCTCAACTTTGAAAAATACAAAAATGATCAAAAAAAACCATTGATGACACCAATAAATTCAACAACCTCAACATTGAAAATCACCAACAAATTCAACAACAACCTCAGCAATGAAAAACATCAAAAAATTCAACAAGAACCTCAAGAATGAAAAACACCAACAAATTCAACTACAACCTCAATATTGAAAATCACCAACAAATTCAACAACAACCTCAACAATGAAAAACACGAACGTATTCAACAAAAACGTCAACAAAGAAAAACACAAAAAATTCAACAACCTCAATTTTGAAAAACGCCAATACATTTAACAACCTCAACATTCAAAGACACCAACAAATTCAACTACAACCTCAACAATGAAAAACACCAAACAATTCAACACCAACCTCAACATTCAAAAACAACAACAAATTCAAAAACAACCTCAACAATGAAATACAACGACATATTCAAAAACAACCTCAACAATGAAAAGCACCAAAAAATTCAACAACAACCTCAACATTGAGAAACAGCAAAAAATTCAACAAAAAGCTCAACAATGAAAAACTCCAAATAATCAACAACAACGTCAACTTTAAAAACACCAACAAATTCAACAACCTCAACATTGAAAAACACCAACAAATACAACAACAACCTCAACATTGAAAAACTCCAACAAATTCAACAACAACCTCATCAATGAAAAGCACCAAATAATTCAACAACAACCTCAACATTCAAAAACACCAACAAATTCAACAAAAACCTCAGCAATGAAATAAACCAAAAATTCAACAACAACCTCAAGAATGAATAACACCAACAAATTCAACAAGTACCGCAACAATGAAAAACACCAAAAAATTCAACAACACACTCAAAATTGAAAATAACCATCAAATTCAACTAAAATCTCTACATTGAAAAACATCAAAAAATACAACAACAACCTCAATATTCCAAAAAACCAAAAAATTCAACTAAAACCTCAACAATGAAAACACCAAAAAATTCAACAACAATCACAACTTTGAAAAACACGAACAAATTCAACAACATCAACATTGAAAAACACCAACAAATTAAAATACAAACTCAACTTTGAAAAATACAAAAAAGTTTAAAAAAAAACATTGATAACACCAATAAATTCAACAACAACCTCAATATTGAAAATCACCCGCAAATTCATCAACAACCTCAACAATGAAAAACACCAAAAAATTCAACAACAAACTCAACATTGAAAATCACCAACAAATTCAACAACAACCTCAACAATGAAAAACATGAAAAAAATCCAACAACAACCTCAACTTTGAAAAACACCAACAAATTCAACAACAACCTCAACTTTGAAAAACACCAAAAAATTCAACAAAAACCTCAACAATGAAAAACAACAAAAAATTCATCAACAACCTCAACATTCAAAAACGACAACAAATTCAACAAAAACCTCAACAATGAAAAATACCCAAAAATTCAACAACAACTTCTACATTGAAAAACACCAACAAATTCAAGAACAACATCAACATTCAAAAACACCAACAAATTCAACAAAAACCTCAACATTGAAAATCACCAAAAAATTCAACAACAACCTCAACTTTGAAAAATACAAAAAAGTTCAAGAAAAATCATTGATAACATCAATAAATTCAACAAGAGCCTTAACATTGAAAAACGCCAAAATATACAACAACAACCTCAACTTTGGAATCATGAACAAATTCAAAAACCTCAACATGGAAAAACACCAACAAATTCAACAACAACCTCAATATTGAAAATCACCAACAAATTTAACAACAACCTTAACAATGATAAACATCAAAAACTTCAACAACAACAACGTCAGCAATGAAAAGCACCAAACAATTCAACACCAACCTCAACATTCAAAAACAACAACAAATTCAACAACAACCACAACAATGACAAACACCAAAAAATTCACAACAACCTCAGCATTCAAAAACCCCAGCAGATTCAACAACCTCAACATTGAAAAACACCAACAAATGCAACAACAACCTCAACTTTGAAAAATACAAAAATGATCAAAAAAAACCATTGATGACACCAATAAATTCAACAACCTCAACATTGAAAATCACCAACAAATTCAACAACAACCTCAGCAATGAAAAACATCAAAAAATTCAACAAGAACCTCAAGAATGAAAAACACCAACAAATTCAACTACAGCCTCAATATTGAAAATCACCAACAAATTCAAGAACAACCTCAACAATGAAAAACACGAACGTATTCAACAAAAACGTCAACAATGAAAAACACAAAAAATTCAACAACCTCAATTTTGAAAAACGCCATTAGATTTAACAACCTCAACATTCAAAGACACCAACAAATTCAACTACAACCTCAACAATGAAAAACACCAAACAATTCAACACCAACCTCAACATTCAAAAACAACAACAAATTCAAAAACAACCTCAACAATGAAAAACAACAACAAATTTAAAAACAACCTCAACAATGAAAAGCAACAAAAAATTCAACAACAACCTCAACATTGAGAAACACCAACAAATTCAACAAAAAGCTCAACAATGAAAAACTCCAAAAAATTCAACAACAACGTCAACTTTAAAAACACCAACAAATTCAACAACCTCAACATTGAAAAACACCAACAAATACAACAACAACCTCAGCATTGAAAAACTCCAACAAATTCAACAACAACCTCATCATTGAAAAGCACCAAAAATTTCAACAACAACCTCAACATTCAGAAACACCAACAAATTCAACAAAAACCTCAGCAATGAAAAAAACCAAAAATTCAACAACAACCTCAAGAATGAAAAACACCAACAAATTCATCAAGTACCGCAACAATGAAAAACACCAAAAAATTCAACAACACACTCAAAATTGAAAATAACCATCAAATTCAATCAAAATCTCTACATTGAAAAACATCAAAAAATACAACAACATCCTCAACATTCCAAAAAACCAAAAAATTCAACTAAAATCTCAACAATGAAAACACCAAAAAATTCAACAACAATCACAACTTTGAAAAACACCAACAAATTCAACAAAATCAACATTGAAAAACACCAACAAATTAAAATGCAAACTCAACTTTGAAAAATACTAAAAAGTTTAAAAAATAACATTGATAACACCAATAAATTCAACAACAACCTCAATATTGAAAATCACCCGCAAATTCATCAACAACCTCAACATTCAGAAACACCAACAAATTCAACAAAAACCTCAGCAATGAAAGAAACCAAAAATTCAACAACAACCTCAAGAATGAAAAACACCAACAAATTCAACAAGTACCGCAACAATGAAAAACACCAAAAAATTCAACAACACACTCAAAATTGAAAATAACCATCAAATTCAACCAAAATCTCTACATTGAAAAACATCAAAAAATACAATAACAACCTCAACATTCCAAAAAACCAAAAAATTCAACTAAAATCTCAACAATGAAAACACCAAAAAATTCAACAACAATCACAACTTTGAAAAACACCAACAAATTCAACAAAATCAACATTGAAAAACACCAACAAATTAAAATGCAAACTCAACTTTGAAAAATACAAAAAAGTTTAAAAAAAAACATTGATAACACCAATAAATTCAACAACAACCTCAATATTGAAAATCACCCGCAAATTCATCAACAACCTCAACAATGAAAAACTCCAAAAAATTCAACAACAACCTCAACATTCAAAATCAACAACAAATTCAACAAAAAACTCAACAATGAAAAACACCAAAAAAGTCAACAATAACCTCATTTTTGAAAAACACCAACAGATTTAACAACCTCAACATTCAAATACACCAACAAATTCAACATGAAACTCAGCTTTGAAAAACACCAGCAAATTCAACAACCTCAACATTGAAAAACACCAACAAATTCAACAACAACCTCAACTTTGAAAAATACAAAAATGATCAAAAAAATCCATTGATGACACCAATAAATTCAACAACCTCAACATTGAAAATCACCAACAAATTCAACAACAACCTCAGCAATGAAAAACATCAAAAAATTCAACAAGAACCTCAAGAATGAAAAACACCAACAAATTCAACTACAACCTCAATATTGAAAATCACCAACAAATTCAACAACAACCTCAACAATGAAAAACACGAACGTATTCAACAAAAACGTCAACAATGAAAAACACAAAAAATTCAACAACCTCAATTTTGAAAAACGCCAATACATTTAACAACCTCAACATTCAAAGACACCAACAAATTCAACTACAACCTCAACAATGAAAAACACCAAACAATTCAACACCAACCTCAACATTCAAAAACAACAACAAATTCAAAAACAACCTCAACAATGAAAAACAACAACAAATTCAAAAACAACCTCAACAATGAAAAGCACCAAAAAATTCAACAACAACCTCAACATTGAGAAACACCAACAAATTCAACAAAAAGCTCAACAATGAAAAACTCCAAAAAATTCAACAACAACGTCAACTTTAAAAACACCAACAAATTCAACAACCTCAACATTGAAAAACACCAACAAATACAACAACAACCTCAGCATTGAAAAACTCCAACAAATTCAACAACAACCTCATCAATGAAAAGCACCAAAAAATTCAACAACAACCTCAACATTCAGAAACACCAACAAATTCAACAAAAACCTCAGCAATGATAAACACCAAAAAATTCAAGAAAACGTCAACTTTAAAAACACCAAGAAATTCAACAACCTCAACATTGAAAAACACCAACAAATTAAACAACAACATCAACATTGAAAAACATCAAAAAATTCAACAACAACCTCAACTTTGAAAAACACCAACAAATTCAACAACCTCAACTTTGAAAAACACCAACAAATTCAACTGCAACCTCAACTTTGAAAAATACAAAAAAGTTCAAGAAAAATCATTGATAACATCAATAAATTCAACAAGATCCTTAACATTGAAAAACGCCAAAATATACAACAGCAACCTCAACTTTGAAAACATGAACAAATTCAAAAACCTCAACATGGAAAAGCACCAAAAAATTCAACAACAACCTCAATATTGAAAATCACCAACAAATTTAACAACAACCTTAACAATGAAAAACATCAAAAACTTCAACAACAACAACGTCAGCAATAAAAAACACCAAACAATTCAACACCAACCTCAACATTCAAAAACAACAACAAATTCAACAACAACCTCAACAATGACAAACACCAAAAAATTCAACAACAACCTCAACATTCAAAAAACCCAGCAGATTCAACAACCTCAACATTGAAAAACACCAACAAATTCAACAACAACCTCAACTTTGAAAAATACAAAAATGATCAAAAAAATCCATTGATGACACCAATAAATTCAACAACCTCAACATTGAAAATCACCAACAAATTCAACAACAACCTCAGCAATGAAAAACATCAAAAAATTCAACAAGAACCTCAAGAATGAAAAACACCAACAAATTCAACTACAACCTCAATATTGAAAATCACCAACAAATTCAACAACAACCTCAACAATGAAAAACACGAACGTATTCAACAAAAACGTCAACAATGAAAAACACAAAAAATTCAACAACCTCAATTTTGAAAAACGCCAATACATTTAACAACCTCAACATTCAAAGACACCAACAAATTCAACTACAACCTCAACAATGAAAAACACCAAACAATTCAACACCAACCTCAACATTCAAAAACAATAAAAAATTCAACAACAACCTCAACATTGATAAACACCAACAAATTCAACAAAAAAATCAAGAATGAAAAACTCCAAAAAATTCAACAAGAACGTCAACTTTAAAAACACCAACAAATTCAACAACCTCAACATTGAAAAACACCAACAAATACAACAACAACCTCAGCATTGAAAAACTCCAACAAATTCAACAACAACCTCATCATTGAAAAGCACCAAAAATTTCAACAACAACCTCAACATTCAGAAACACCAACAAATTCAACAAAAACCTCAGCAATGAAAAATATCAAAAATTCAACAACAACCTCAAGAATGAAAAACACCAACAAATTCAACAAGTACCGCAACAATGAAAAACACCAAAAAATTCAACAACACACTCAAAATTGAAAATAACCATCAAATTCAACCAAAATCTCTACATTGAAAAACATCAAAAAATACAATAACAACCTCAACATTCCAAAAAACCAAAAAATTCAACTAAAATCTCAACAATGAAAACACCAAAAAATTCAACAACAATCACAACTTTGAAAAACACCAACAAATTCAACAAAATCAACATTGAAAATCACCAACAAATTAAAATGCAAACTCAACTTTGAAAAATACAAAAAAGTTTAAAAAAAAACATTGATAACACCAATAAATTCAGCAACAACCTCAATATTGAAAATCACCCGCAAATTCATCAACAACCTCAACAATGAAAAACTCCAAAAAATTCAACAACAACCTCAACATTCAAAATCAACAACAAATTCAACAAAAAACTCAACAATGAAAAACACCAAAAAATTCAACAATAACCTCATTTTTGAAAAACACCAACAGATTTAAGAACCTCAACATTCAAATACACCAACAAATTCAACATGAAACTCAGCTTTGAAAAACACCAGCAATTTCAACAACCTCAACATTGAAAAACACCAACAAATTCAACAACAACCTCAACTTTGAAAAATACAAAAATGATCAAAAAAAACCATTGATGACACCAATAAATTCAACAACCTCAACATTGAAAATCACCAACAAATTCAACAACAACCTCAGCAATGAAAAACATCAAAAAATTCAACAAGAACCTCAAGAATGAAAAACACCAACAAATTCAACTACAACCTCAATATTGAAAATCACCAACAAATTCAACAACAACCTCAACAATGAAAAACACGAACGTATTCAACAAAAACGTCAACAATGAAAAACACAAAAAATTCAACAACCTCAATTTTGAAAAACGCCAATACATTTAACAACCTCAACATTCAAAGACACCAACAAATTCAACTACAACCTCAACAATGAAAAACACCAAACAATTCACCACCAACCTCAACATTCAAAAACAACAACAAATTCAAAAACAACCTCAACAATGAAAAACAACAACAAATTCAAAAACAACCTGAACAATGAAAAGCACCAAAAAATTCAACAACAACCTCAACATTGAGAAACACCAACAAATTCAACAAAAAGCTCAACAATGAAAAACTCCAAAAAATTCAACAAAAACGTCAACTTTAAAAACACCAACAAATTCAACAACCTCAACATTGAAAAACACCAACAAATACAACAACAACCTCAGCATTGAAAAACTCCAACAAATACAACAACAACCTCAGCATTGAATAACTCCAACAAATTCGGCAACAACCTCATCAATGAAAAGCACCAAAAAATTCAACAACAACCTCAACATTCAAAAACCTCAGCAGATTCAACAACCTCAACATTGAAAAACACCAACAAATTCAACAACAACCTCAACTTTGAAAAATACAAAAATGATCAAAAAAAACCATTGATGACACCAATAAATTCAACAACCTCAACATTGAAAATAACCAACAAATTCAACAACAACCTCAACAATGAAAAGCACCAAAAAATTCAACAACAACCTCAACATTGAGAAACACCAACAAATTCAACAACCTCAACATTGAAAAACACCAACAAATACAACAACAACCTCAGCATTGAAAAACTCCAACAAATTCAACAACAACCTCATCAATGAAAAGCATCAAAAAATTCAACAACAACCTCAACATTCAGAAACACCAAAAAATTCAACAAAAACCTCAGCAATGATAAACACCAAAAAATTCAAGAAAACGTCAACTTTAAAAACACCAAGAAATTCAACAACCTCAACATTGAAAAACACCAACAAATTAAACAACAACATCAACATTGAAAAACATCAAAAAAATTCAACAACAACCTCAACTTTGAAAAACACCAACAAATTCAACAACCTCAACTTTGAAAAACACCAACAAATTCAACTGCAACCTCAACTTTGAAAAATACAAAAAAGTTCAAGAAAAATCATTGATAACATCAATAAATTCAACAAGATCCTTAACATTGAAAAACGCCAAAATATACAACAGCAACCTCAACTTTGAAAACATGAACAAATTCAAAAACCTCAACATGGAAAAGCACCAAAAAATTCAACAACAACCTCAATATTGAAAATCACCAACAAATTTAACAACAACCTTAACAATGAAAAACATCAAAAACTTCAACAACAACAACGTCAGCAATAAAAAACACCAAACAATTCAACACCAACCTCAACATTCAAAAACAACAACAAATTCAACAACAACCTCAACAATGACAAACACCAAAAAATTCAACAACAACCTCAACATTCAAAAAACCCAGCAGATTCAACAACCTCAGCATTGAAAAACACCAACAAATTCAACAACAACCTCAACTTTGAAAAATACAAAAATGATCAAAAAAATCCATTGATGACACCAATAAATTCAACAACCTCAACATTGAAAATCACCAACAAATTCAACAACAACCTCAGCAATGAAAAACATCAAAAAATTCAACAAGAACCTCAAGAATGAAAAACACCAACAAATTCAACTACAACCTCAATATTGAAAATCACCAACAAATTCAACAACAACCTCAACAATGAAAAACACGAACGTATTCAACAAAAACGTCAACAATGAAAAACACAAAAAATTCAACAACCTCAATTTTGAAAAACGCCAATACATTTAACAACCTCAACATTCAAAGACACCAACAAATTCAACTACAACCTCAACAATGAAAAACACCAAACAATTCAACACCAACCTCAACATTCAAAAACAACAACAAATTCAAAAACAACCTCAACAATGAAAAACAACAACAAATTTAAAAACAACCTCAACAATGAAAAGCAACAAAAAATTCAACAACAACCTCAACATTGATAAACACCAACAAATTCAACAAAAAAATCAACAATGAAAAACTCTAAAAAATTCAACAAGAACGTCAACTTTAAAAACACCAACAAATTCAACAACCTCAACATTGAAAATCACCAACAAATACAACAACAACCTCAGCATTGAAAAACTCCAACAAATTCAACAACAACCTCATCATTGAAAAGCACCAAAAATTTCAACAACAACCTCAACATTCAGAAACACCAACAAATTCAACAAAAACCTCAGCAATGAAAAAAACCAAAAATTCAACAACAACCTCAAGAATGAAAAACACCAACAAATTCAACAAGTACCGCAACAATGAAAAACACCAAAAAATTCAACAACACACTCAAAATTGAAAATAACCATCAAATTCAACCAAAATCTCTACATTGAAAAACATCAAAAAATACAACAACAACCTCAACATTCCAAAAAACCAAAAAATTCAACTAAAATCTCAACAATGAAAACACCAAAAAATTCAACAACAATCACAACTTTGAAAAACACCAACAAATTCAACAAAATCAACATTGAAAAACACCAACAAATTAAAATGCAAACTCAACTTTGAAAAATACAAAAAAGTTTTTAAAAAAACATTGATAACACCAATAAATTCAACAACAATCTCAATATTGAAAATCACCCGCAAATTCATCAACAACCTCAACAATGAAAAACTCCAAAAAATTCAACAACAACCTCAACATTCAAAATCAACAACAAATTCAACAAAAAACTCAACAATGAAAAACACCAAAAAATTCAAACAACAACCTCATTTTTGAAAAACACCAACAGATTTAACAACCTCAACATTCAAATACACCAACAAATTCAACATGAAACTCAGCTTTGAAAAACACCAGCAAATTCAACAACCTCAACATTGAAAAACACCAACAAATTCAACAACAACCTCAACTTTGAAAAATACAAAAATGATCAAAAAAAACCATTGATGACACCAATAAATTCAACAACCTCAACATTGAAAATCACCAACAAATTCAACAACAACCTCAGCAATGAAAAACATCAAAAAATTCAACAAGAACCTCAAGAATGAAAAACACCAACAAATTCAACTACAACCTCAATGTTGAAAATCACCAACAAATTCAACAACAACCTCAACAATGAAAAACACGAACGTATTCAACAAAAACGTCAACAATGAAAAACACAAAAAATTCAACAACCTCAATTTTGAAAAACGCCAATACATTTAACAACCTCAACATTCAAAGACACCAACAAATTCAACTACAACCTCAACAATGAAAAACACCAAACAATTCAACACCAACCTCAACATTCAAAAACAACAACAAATTCAAAAACAACCTCAACAATGAAAAACAACAACAAATTCAAAAACAACCTCAACAATGAAAAGCACCAAAAAATTCAACAACAACCTCAACATTGAGAAACACCAACAAATTCAACAAAAAGCTCAACAATGAAAAACTCCAAAAAATTCAACAACAACGTCAACTTTAAAAACACCAACAAATTCAACAACCTCAACATTGAAAAACACCAACAAATACAACAACAACCTCAGCATTGAAAAACTCCAACAAATACAACAACAACCTCAGCATTGAATAACTCCAACAAATTCAGCAACAACCTCATCAATGAAAAGCACCAAAAAATTCAACAACAACCTCAACATTCAAAAACCCCAGCAGATTCAACAACCTCAACATTGAAAAACACCAACAAATTCAACAACAACCTCAACTTTGAAAAATACAAAAATGATCAAAAAAAACCATTGATGACACCAATAAATTCAACAACCTCAACATTGAAAATCACCAACAAATTCAACAACAACCTCAGCAATGAAAAACATCAAAAAATTCAACAAGAACCTCAAGAATGAAAAACACCAACAAATTCAACTACAACCTCAATATTGAAAATCACCAACAAATTCAACAACAACCTCAACAATGAAAAACACGAACGTATTCAACAAAAACGTCAACAAAGAAAAACACAAAAAATTCAACAGCCTCAATTTTGAAAAACGCCAATACATTTAACAACCTCAACATTCAAAGACACCAACAAATTCAACTACAACCTCAACAATGAAAAACACCAAACAATTCAACACCAACCTCAACATTCAAAAACAACAACAAATTCAAAAACAACCTCAACAATGAAAAACAACGACATATTCAAAAACAACCTCAACAATGAAAAGCACCAAAAAATTCAACAACAACCTCAACATTGAGAAACAGCAAAAAATTCAACAAAAAGCTCAACAATGAAAAACTCCAAATAATCAACAACAACGTCAACTTTAAAAACACCAACAAATTCAACAACCTCAACATTGAAAAACACCAACAAATACAACAACAACCTCAACATTGAAAAACTCCAACAAATTCAACAACAACCTCATCAATGAAAAGCACCAAATAATTCAACAACAACCTCAACATTCAAAAACACCAACAAATTCAACTAAAATCTCTACATTGAAAAACATCAAAAAATACAACAACAACCTCAATATTCCAAAAAACCAAAAAATTCAACTAAAACCTCAACAATGAAAACACCAAAAAATTCAACAACAATCACAACTTTGAAAAACACGAACAAATTCAACAACATCAACATTGAAAAACACCAACAAATTAAAATACAAACTCAACTTTGAAAAATACAAAAAAGTTTAAAAAAAAACATTGATAACACCAATAAATTCAACAACAACCTCAATATTGAAAATCACCCGCAAATTCATCAACAACCTCAACAATGAAAAACACCAAAAAATTCAACAACAAACTCAACATTGAAAATCACCAACAAATTCAACAACAACCTCAACAATGAAAAACATGAAAAAAATCCAACAACAACCTCAACTTTGAAAAACACCAACAAATTCAACAACAACCTCAACTTTGAAAAACACCAAAAAATTCAACAAAAACCTCAACAATGAAAAACAACAAAAAATTCATCAACAACCTCAACATTCAAAAACGACAACAAATTCAACAAAAACCTCAACAATGAAAAATACCCAAAAATTCAACAACAACTTCTACATTGAAAAACACCAACAAATTCAAGAACAACATCAACATTCAAAAACACCAACAAATTCAACAAAAACCTCAACATTGAAAATCACCAAAAAATTCAACAACAACCTCAACTTTGAAAAATACAAAAAAGTTCAAGAAAAATCATTGATAACATCAATAAATTCAACAAGAGCCTTAACATTGAAAAACGCCAAAATATACAACAACAACCTCAACTTTGGAATCATGAACAAATTCAAAAACCTCAACATGGAAAAACACCAACAAATTCAACAACAACCTCAATATTGAAAATCACCAACAAATTTAACAACAACCTTAACAATGATAAACATCAAAAACTTCAACAACAACAACGTCAGCAATGAAAAGCACCAAACAATTCAACACCAACCTCAACATTCAAAAACAACAACAAATTCAACAACAACCACAACAATGACAAACACCAAAAAATTCACAACAACCTCAGCATTCAAAAACCCCAGCAGATTCAACAACCTCAACATTGAAAAACACCAACAAATGCAACAACAACCTCAACTTTGAAAAATACAAAAATGATCAAAAAAAACCATTGATGACACCAATAAATTCAACAACCTCAACATTGAAAATCACCAACAAATTCAACAACAACCTCAGCAATGAAAAACATCAAAAAATTCAACAAGAACCTCAAGAATGAAAAACACCAACAAATTCAACTACAGCCTCAATATTGAAAATCACCAACAAATTCAAGAACAACCTCAACAATGAAAAACACGAACGTATTCAACAAAAACGTCAACAATGAAAAACACAAAAAATTCAACAACCTCAATTTTGAAAAACGCCATTAGATTTAACAACCTCAACATTCAAAGACACCAACAAATTCAACTACAACCTCAACAATGAAAAACACCAAACAATTCAACACCAACCTCAACATTCAAAAACAACAACAAATTCAAAAACAACCTCAACAATGAAAAACAGCAACAAATTCAATAACAACCCCAACATTCAAAAACTCCAACAAATTCAACAACAACCTCAACAATGAAAAGTACCAAAAAATTCAACAACATCCTCAACATTGAGAAACAGCAAAAAATTCAACAAAAAGCTCAACAATGAAAAACTCCAAAAAATTCAACAACAACGTCAACTTTAAAATCACCAACAAATTCAACAACCTCAACATTGAAAAACACCAACAAGTACAACAACAACCTCATCATTGAAAAACTCCAACAAATTCAACAACAACCTCATCAATGAAAAGCACCAAAAAATTCAACAACAACCTCAACATTCAAAAACACCAACAAATTCAACAAAAACCTCAGCAATGAAAAAAACCAAAAATTCAACAAAAACCTCAGGAATGAATAACACCAACAAATTCAACAAGTACCGCAAAAATGAAAAACACCAAAAAATTCAACAAAACACTCAAAATTGAAAATAACCATCAAATTCAACCAAAATCTCTACATTGAAAAACATCAAAACATACAACAACAACCTCAACATTCCAAAAAACCAAAAAATTCAACTGAAACCTCAGCATTGAAAACACCAAAAAATTCAACAACAATCACAACTTTGAAAAACACGAACAAATTCAACAACATCAACATTGAAAAACACCAACAAATTAAAATGCAAACTCAACTTTGAAAAATACAAAAAAGTTTAAAAAAAAACATTGATAACACCAATAAATTGAACAACAACCTCAATATTGAAAATCACCAACAAATTCAACAACAACCTCAACATTGAGAAACAGCAAAAAATTCAACAAAAAGCTCAACAATGAAAAACACCAAAAAATTCAACAACAACCTCAACATTCAAAAACCCGAGCAGATTCAACAACCTAAACATTGAAAAACACCAACAAATTCAACAACAACCTCAGCAATGAAAAACATCAAACAATTCAACAAGAACCTCAAGAATGAAAAACACCAACAAATTCAACTACAACCTCAATATTGAAAATCACCAACAAATTCAACAACAACCTCAACAATGAAAAACACGAACGTATTCAACAAAAACGTCAACAATGAAAAACACAAAAAATTCAACAACCTCAATTTTGAAAAACGCCATTAGATTTAACAACCTCAACATTCAAAGACACCAACAAATTCAACTACAACCGCAACAATGAAAAACACCAAACAATTCAACACCAACCTCAACATTCAAAAACAACAACAAATTCAAAAACAACCTCAACAATGAAAAACACCAAAAAATTCAATAACAACCTCAACATTCAAAAACTCCAACAAATTCAACAACAACCTCAACAATGAAAAGCAGCAAAAAATTCAACAACAGCCTCAACATTGAGAAACAGCAAAAAATTCAACAAAAAGCTCAACAATGAAAAACTCCAAAAAATTCAACAACAACCTCAACTTTAAAAACACCAACAAATTCAACAACCTCAACATTGAAAAACACCAACAAATACAACAACAACCTCAACATTGAAAAACTCCAACAAATTCAACAACAACCTCATCAATGAAAAGCACCAAAAAATTCAAAAACAACCTCAACATTCAAAAACACCAACAAATTCAACAAAAACCTCAGCAATGAAAAAAACCAAAATTTCAACAGCAACCTCAAGAATGAATAACACCAACAAATTCAACAAGTACCGCAACAATGAAAAACACCAAAAAATTCAACAACACAGTCAAAATTGAAAATAAACATCAAATTCAACCAAAATCTCTACATTGAAAAACATCAAAAAATACAACAACAACCTCAACATTCCAAAAAACCAAAAAATTCAACTAAAACCTCAACAATGAAAACACCAAAAAATTCAACAACAATCACAACATTGAAAAACACGAACAAATTCAACAACATCAACATTAAAAAACACCAACAAATTAAAATGCAAACTCAACTTTGAAAAATACAAAAAAGTTTAAAAAAAAACATTGATTACACCAATAAATTCAACAACAACCTCAATATTGAAAATCACCCGCAAATTCATCAACAACCTCAACAATGAAAAACACCAAAATATTCAACAACAAACTCAACATTGAAAATCACCAACAAATTCAACAACAACTACAACAATGAAAAACATGAAAAAATTCAACAACAACCTCAACATTCAAAATCAACAACAAATTCAACAAAAAACTCAGCAATGAAAAACATGAAAAAATTCAACAACAACCTCAACTTTGAAAAACACCAAAAAATTCAACAACAACCTCAACTTTGAAAAACACCAAAAAATTCAACAAAAACCTCAACAATGAAAAACACCAAAAAATTCATCAACAACCTCAACATTCAAAAACGACAACAAATTCAACAAAAACCTCAACAATGAAAAATACCCAAAAATTCAACAACAACTTCTACATTGAAAAACACCAACAAATTCAACAACAACATCAACATTCAAAAACACCAACAAATTCAACAAAAACCTCAACATTGAAAATCACCAAAAAATTCAACAACAACCTCAACTTTGAAAAATACAAAAAAGTTCAAGAAAAATCATTGACAACACCAATAAATTCAACAAGAACCTCAATAATGAAAATAAACAATAAATTCATCAAAAACCTCAACAATCAAAAACATCACAAAATTCAACAACAACCTCAACAATGAAAAAGGCCAAATAATTCAACAACAATCTCAACATTCAAAACAGCAACAAATTGAACAACAACCTCAACATTCGAAAACACCAACAAATTCAACAACAACCTCAACAATGAAAAGCAACAAAAAATTCAACAACAACCTCAACATTCAATAACACCAACAAATTCAACAACAACCTCAGCAATGATAAACAGAAAACAATTCAACACAACAACCTCAACAATGAAAAACACCAGAAAATTCAACGGCAAACTCAACATTGAAAATCACCAACAAATTCAACAACAACCTCAACTTTCAAAAACACCAACAATTTCAAAAACCTCAACATGGAAAAACAGCAACAAACTCAACCACAACCTCAATATTGAAAATCACCAACAAATTCAACAACAACCTCAACAATGAAAAACACCAAATAATTCAACAACAATCTCAACATTTAAAACACCAACAAATTCAACAACAACCTCAGAAATGAAAAACAGCAAAAAATTCAACAACAACGACCTCAACAATGAAAAATGCCAAAAAATTCAACAACAACCTCAACATTGAAAAACTCCACAATTTCAACAACAACCTCAACAATGAAAAACACCAAAAAAATCATCAACAAGCACAACATTGAAAATCACTAACAAATTCAACAACAACTTCAACAATGAAAAACATCAAAAAATTCAACAACAACCTCAACATTCAAAAACAGCAACAAATTCAACAAAAAACTCAACAATGAAAAACAACAAAAAATTCAACAAAAACCTCTACTTTGAAAAACACCAACAAATTCAAAAACCTCAACATGGAAAAACACCAACAAATTCAACTACAACCTCAAAATTGAAAATCACCAACAAATTCAACAACAACCTCAAGAATGAAAAACACCAACAAATTCAACAAAAACCTCAACAATGAAAAACACCGAAAAATTCAACAACAACTTCAACAATGAAAAACATCAAAAAATTCAACAACAACCTCAACTTTCAAAAACAGCAACAAATTCAACAAAAAACTCAACAATGAAAAACACCAAAAAATTCAACAAGAACCTCAACTTTGAAAAACACCAACAAATTCAAAAACCTCAACATGGAAAAACACCAACAAATTCAACTACAACCTCAATATTGAAAATCACCAACAAATTCAAAAACAACCTCAACATTCAAAAACACCAACAAATTCAATAAAAACCTCAACATTGAAAAACATCAAAAAATTCAACAACAACCTCAACTTTGAAAAACACCAACAATTTCAACTGCAACCACAACTTTGAAAAATACGAAAAAGTTCAAGAAAAATCATTGATAACACCAATAAATTCAACAACATCCTTAATTTTGAAAATCACCAGTAAATTCAACAACAACCACAACAATGAAAATCATCAAAAAATTCAACAACAACCTCAACAATGAAAAACACCAATTAATTCAACAACAATCTCAATATTCAAAACACGAACAAATTTAACAACAACCTCAACATTCGAAAATACCAACAAATTCAACAACAACATCAACAATGAAAAACAACAAAAAATTCAACAACAACCTCAACATTCAAAAACACCAACAAATTCAACATCAACATCAGCGATGAAAAACAGCAAACAATTCAACAACAACGACCTCAACAATGAAAAACACCAAAAAATTCATCAACAACCTCAGCAATGAAAAAATGGAATAAATTCAAAAATAACGATCTCAACAATGAAAAAAAACAAAAGATTCAACAACAAACTCAACATTGAAAATTACCAACAAATTCAAAAACAACCTCAAAAATGAATAACACCAATAAATTCAACAACAAACTCAACATTGAAAATCACCAACAAATTCAACGACAACCTCAACAAGGAAAAACATCAATAAATTCAACAACAACCTCAACATTCAAAGACAACAACAAAGTCAACAAAAAACTCAACAATGAGAAACACCAAAAAATTCAACAACAACCTCAACTTTGAAAAACAACAAAAAATTCAACAACCTCAACATTGAGAAACACAAACAAATTCAACTGCAACCTCAACTATGAAAAATGCAAAAGATTCAAAAAAAAACATTGAATAGACTAAGAAATTCAACAGCAACCTCAACATTGAAAAACACCAAAATATTCAACAACAACCTCAACTTTGAAAAACACCAACAAATTCAAAAACCTCAACATGGAAAAAGACCAACAAATTCAACTACAACCTCAATATTGAAAATCACCAACAAATTCAACAAAAACCTCAACAATGAAAAACTCCAACAAATTCAACAACAACCTCATCAATGAAAAGCACCAAAAAATTCAACAACAACCTCAACATTCAAAAACACCAACAAATTCAACAAAAACCTCAGCAATGAAAAAAACCAAAAATTCAACAAAAACCTCAGGAATGAATAACACCAACAAATTCAACAAGTACCGCAAAAATGAAAAACACCAAAAAATTCAACAAAACACTCAAAATTGAAAATAACCATCAAATTCAACCAAAATCTCTACATTGAAAAACATCAAAACATACAACAACAACCTCAACATTCCAAAAAACCAAAAAATTCAACTGAAACCTCAGCATTGAAAACACCAAAAAATTCAACAACAATCACAACTTTGAAAAACACGAACAAATTCAACAACATCAACATTGAAAAACACCAACAAATTAAAATGCAAACTCAACTTTGAAAAATACAAAAAAGTTTAAAAAAAAACATTGATAACACCAATAAATTGAACAACAACCTCAATATTGAAAATCACCAACAAATTCAACAACAACCTCAACATTGAGAAACAGCAAAAAATTCAACAAAAAGCTCAACAATGAAAAACACCAAAAAATTCAACAACAACCTCAACATTCAAAAACCCGAGCAGATTCAACAACCTAAACATTGAAAAACACCAACAAATTCAACAACAACCTCAGCAATGAAAAACATCAAACAATTCAACAAGAACCTCAAGAATGAAAAACACCAACAAATTCAACTACAACCTCAATATTGAAAATCACCAACAAATTCAACAACAACCTCAACAATGAAAAACACGAACGTATTCAACAAAAACGTCAACAATGAAAAACACAAAAAATTCAACAACCTCAATTTTGAAAAACGCCATTAGATTTAACAACCTCAACATTCAAAGACACCAACAAATTCAACTACAACCGCAACAATGAAAAACACCAAACAATTCAACACCAACCTCAACATTCAAAAACAACAACAAATTCAAAAACAACCTCAACAATGAAAAACACCAAAAAATTCAATAACAACCTCAACATTCAAAAACTCCAACAAATTCAACAACAACCTCAACAATGAAAAGCAGCAAAAAATTCAACAACAGCCTCAACATTGAGAAACAGCAAAAAATTCAACAAAAAGCTCAACAATGAAAAACTCCAAAAAATTCAACAACAACCTCAACTTTAAAAACACCAACAAATTCAACAACCTCAACATTGAAAAACACCAACAAATACAACAACAACCTCAACATTGAAAAACTCCAACAAATTCAACAACAACCTCATCAATGAAAAGCACCAAAAAATTCAAAAACAACCTCAACATTCAAAAACACCAACAAATTCAACAAAAACCTCAGCAATGAAAAAAACCAAAAATTCAACAACAACCTCAAGAATGAATAACACCAACAAATTCAACAAGTACCGCAACAATGAAAAACACCAAAAAATTCAACAACACAGTCAAAATTGAAAATAAACATCAAATTCAACCAAAATCTCTACATTGAAAAACATCAAAAAATACAACAACAACCTCAACATTCCAAAAAACCAAAAAATTCAACTAAAACCTCAACAATGAAAACACCAAAAAATTCAACAACAATCACAACATTGAAAAACACGAACAAATTCAACAACATCAACATTAAAAAACACCAACAAATTAAAATGCAAACTCAACTTTGAAAAATACAAAAAAGTTTAAAAAAAAACATTGATTACACCAATAAATTCAACAACAACCTCAATATTGAAAATCACCCGCAAATTCATCAACAACCTCAACAATGAAAAACACCAAAATATTCAACAACAAACTCAACATTGAAAATCACCAACAAATTCAACAACAACTACAACAATGAAAAACATGAAAAAATTCAACAACAACCTCAACATTCAAAATCAACAACAAATTCAACAAAAAACTCAGCAATGAAAAACATGAAAAAATTCAACAACAACCTCAACTTTGAAAAACACCAAAAAATTCAACAACAACCTCAACTTTGAAAAACACCAAAAAATTCAACAAAAACCTCAACAATGAAAAACACCAAAAAATTCATCAACAACCTCAACATTCAAAAACGACAACAAATTCAACAAAAACCTCAACAATGAAAAATACCCAAAAATTCAACAACAACTTCTACATTGAAAAACACCAACAAATTCAACAACAACATCAACATTCAAAAACACCAACAAATTCAACAAAAACCTCAACATTGAAAATCACCAAAAAATTCAACAACAACCTCAACTTTGAAAAATACAAAAAAGTTCAAGAAAAATCATTGACAACACCAATAAATTCAACAAGAACCTCAATAATGAAAATAAACAATAAATTCATCAAAAACCTCAACAATCAAAAACATCACAAAATTCAACAACAACCTCAACAATGAAAAAGGCCAAATAATTCAACAACAATCTCAACATTCAAAACAGCAACAAATTGAACAACAACCTCAACATTCGAAAACACCAACAAATTCAACAACAACCTCAACAATGAAAAGCAACAAAAAATTCAACAACAACCTCAACATTCAATAACACCAACAAATTCAACAACAACCTCAGCAATGATAAACAGAAAACAATTCAACACAACAACCTCAACAATGAAAAACACCAGAAAATTCAACGGCAAACTCAACATTGAAAATCACCAACAAATTCAACAACAACCTCAACTTTCAAAAACACCAACAATTTCAAAAACCTCAACATGGAAAAACAGCAACAAACTCAACCACAACCTCAATATTGAAAATCACCAACAAATTCAACAACAACCTCAACAATGAAAAACACCAAATAATTCAACAACAATCTCAACATTTAAAACACCAACAAATTCAACAACAACCTCAGAAATGAAAAACAGCAAAAAATTCAACAACAACGACCTCAACAATGAAAAATGCCAAAAAATTCAACAACAACCTCAACATTGAAAAACTCCACAATTTCAACAACAACCTCAACAATGAAAAACACCAAAAAAATCATCAACAAGCACAACATTGAAAATCACTAACAAATTCAACAACAACTTCAACAATGAAAAACATCAAAAAATTCAACAACAACCTCAACATTCAAAAACAGCAACAAATTCAACAAAAAACTCAACAATGAAAAACAACAAAAAATTCAACAAAAACCTCTACTTTGAAAAACACCAACAAATTCAAAAACCTCAACATGGAAAAACACCAACAAATTCAACTACAACCTCAAAATTGAAAATCACCAACAAATTCAACAACAACCTCAAGAATGAAAAACACCAACAAATTCAACAAAAACCTCAACAATGAAAAACACCGAAAAATTCAACAACAACTTCAACAATGAAAAACATCAAAAAATTCAACAACAACCTCAACTTTCAAAAACAGCAACAAATTCAACAAAAAACTCAACAATGAAAAACACCAAAAAATTCAACAAGAACCTCAACTTTGAAAAACACCAACAAATTCAAAAACCTCAACATGGAAAAACACCAACAAATTCAACTACAACCTCAATATTGAAAATCACCAACAAATTCAAAAACAACCTCAACATTCAAAAACACCAACAAATTCAATAAAAACCTCAACATTGAAAAACATCAAAAAATTCAACAACAACCTCAACTTTGAAAAACACCAACAATTTCAACTGCAACCACAACTTTGAAAAATACGAAAAAGTTCAAGAAAAATCATTGATAACACCAATAAATTCAACAACATCCTTAATTTTGAAAATCACCAGTAAATTCAACAACAACCACAACAATGAAAATCATCAAAAAATTCAACAACAACCTCAACAATGAAAAACACCAATTAATTCAACAACAATCTCAATATTCAAAACACGAACAAATTTAACAACAACCTCAACATTCGAAAATACCAACAAATTCAACAACAACATCAACAATGAAAAACAACAAAAAATTCAACAACAACCTCAACATTCAAAAACACCAACAAATTCAACATCAACATCAGCGATGAAAAACAGCAAACAATTCAACAACAACGACCTCAACAATGAAAAACACCAAAAAATTCATCAACAACCTCAGCAATGAAAAAATGGAATAAATTCAAAAATAACGATCTCAACAATGAAAAAAAACAAAAGATTCAACAACAAACTCAACATTGAAAATTACCAACAAATTCAAAAACAACCTCAAAAATGAATAACACCAATAAATTCAACAACAAACTCAACATTGAAAATCACCAACAAATTCAACGACAACCTCAACAAGGAAAAACATCAATAAATTCAACAACAACCTCAACATTCAAAGACAACAACAAAGTCAACAAAAAACTCAACAATGAGAAACACCAAAAAATTCAACAACAACCTCAACTTTGAAAAACAACAAAAAATTCAACAACCTCAACATTGAGAAACACAAACAAATTCAACTGCAACCTCAACTATGAAAAATGCAAAAGATTCAAAAAAAAACATTGAATAGACTAAGAAATTCAACAGCAACCTCAACATTGAAAAACACCAAAATATTCAACAACAACCTCAACTTTGAAAAACACCAACAAATTCAAAAACCTCAACATGGAAAAAGACCAACAAATTCAACTACAACCTCAATATTGAAAATCACCAACAAATTCAACAAAAACCTCAACAATGAAAAACACCGAAAAATTCAACAACAACTTCAACAATGAAAAACATCAAAAAATTCAACAACAACCTCAACATTCAAAAACAGCAACAAATTCAACAAAAAACTCAACAATGAAAAACACCAAAAAATTCAACAAGAACCTCAACTTTGAAAAACACCAACAAATTCAAAAACCTCAACATGGAAAAACACCAACAAATTCAACTACAACCTCAATCTTGAAAATCACCAACAAATTTACCATAACCTCTAAAATGAAAAACACCAAAAAATTCAAAAACAACCTCATTTTGGAAAAACACCAACAGATTTAACAACCTCAACATTCAAATACACCAACAAATTCAACATGAAACCAAGCTTTGGAAAACACCACCAAATTCAACAACCTAAACATTGAAAAACATCATCAAATTCAACAACAACCTCAACTTTTAAAAATACAAAAAGTTTCAACAAAATCAAAATTGATAACACCAACAAATTCAACAACAACCTCAATATTGAAAATCACCAACAAATTTAACAACAACATCAACAATTAAAAACATCAAAAAATTCAACAACAACCACAACAATGAAAAACACCAACAAATTCAACAAAAACCTCAACAATGAAAAACACCAAAAAATTCAACAACAACCTCAAAATTGATAAACACCAATAAATTCAGCAACATCCTTAATTTTGAAAATCACCAATAAATTCATCAACAACCACAACAATGAAAATCATCAATAAATTCAACAACAACCTCAACATTGAAAAACACCAAATAATTCAACAACAATCTCAATATTCCAAACACGAACAAATTTAACAACAACCTCAACATTCGAAAATACCAACAAATTCAACAACAACCTCAACAATGAAAAGCAACAAAAAATTCAACAACAACCTCAACATTCAAAAACACCATCAAATTCAACATCAACATCAGCGATGAAAAACAGCAAACAATTCAACAACAACGACCTCAACAATGGAAAACACCAAAAAATTCATCAACAACCTCAGCAATGAAAAAAGGAATAAATTCAAAAACAACGAACTCAACAATGAAAAATAACAAAAGATTCAACAACAAACTCAACATTGAAAATTACCAACAAATTCAAAAACAACCTCAAAAATGAAAAACACCAATAATTTCAACAACAAACTCAACATTGAAAATCACCAAAAAATTTAACAACAACCTCAACAATGAAAAACATCAAAAAATTCAATAACAACAACGTCAACAATGGAAAACACCAAACAATTCAACACCAACCTCAACATTCAAAAACAACAACAAATTCAACAACAACCTCAACTATGAAAAACACCAAAACATTCAACAATAACCTCAACATTCAAAAACACCAACAAATTCAACAAAAACCTCAACAATTATAAACACCAAAAAATTCAAGAAAACGTCAACTTTAAAAACACCAAGAAATTCAACAACCTCAACATTGAAAAACACCAACAAATTAAACAACAACCTCAACATTGAAAAACATCAAAAAATTCAACAACAACCTCAACTTTGAAAAACACCAACAAATTCAACAACCACAACTTTGAAAAACACCAACAAATTCAACTGCAACCTCAACTTTGAAAAATACAAAAAAGTTCAAGAAAATCATTGATAACATCAATAAATTCAACAAGAGCCTTAACATTGAAAAACGCCAAAATATACAACAACAACCTCAACTTTGGAAACATGAACAAATTCAAAAACCTCAACATGGAATAACACCAACAAATTCAACAACAACCTCAATATTGAAAATCACCAACAAATTTAACAACAACATTAACAATGAAAAACATCAAAAACTTCAACAACAACAACGTCAGCAATGAAAAACACCAAACAATTCAACACCAACCTCAACATTCAAAAACAGCAACAAATTCAACAACAACCACAACAATGACAAACACCAAAAAATTCAAGAACAACCTCAACATTCAAAAACCCCAGCAGATTCAACAACCTCAACATTGAAAAACACCAACAAATTCAACAACAACCTCAACTTTGAAAAATACAAAAATGATCAAAAAAAACCATTGATGACACCAATAAATTCAACAACCTCAACATTGAAAATCACCAACAAATTCAACAACAACCTCAGCAATGAAAAACATCAAACAATTCAACAAGAACCTCAAGAATGAAAAACACCAACAAATTCAACTACAACCTCAATATTGAAAATCACCAACAAATTCAACAACAACCTCAACAATGAAAAACACGAACGTATTCAACAAAAACGTCAACAATGAAAAACACAAAAAATTCAACAACCTCAATTTTGAAAAACGCCATTAGATTTAACAACCTCAACATTCAAAGACACCAACAAATTCAACTACAACCTCAACAATGAAAAACACCAAACAATTCAACACCAACCTCAACATTCAAAAACAACAACAAATTCAAAAACAACCTCAACGATGAAAAACACCAAAAAATTCAACAACAACCTCAACATTGAGAAACAGCAAAAAATTCAACAAAAAGCTCAACAATGAAAAACTCCAAAAAATTCAACAACAACCTCAACTTTAAAAACACCAACAAATTCAACAACCTCAACATTGAAAAACACCAACAAATACAACAACAACCTCAACATTGAAAAACTCCAACAAATTCAACAACAACCTCATCAATGAAAAGCACCAAAAAATTCAACAACAACCTCAACATTCAAAAACACCAACAAATTCAACAAAAACCTCAGCAATGAAAAAAACCAAAAATTCAACAACAACCTCAAGAATGAATAACACCAACAAATTCAACAAGTACCGCAACAATGAAAAACACCAAAAAATTCAACAACACACTCAAAATTGAAAATAACCATCAAATTCAACCAAAATCTCTACATTGAAAAACATCAAAAAATACAACAACAACCTCAACATTCCAAGAAACCAAAAAATTCAACTAAAACCTCAACAATGAAAACACCAAAAAATTCAACAACAATCACAACTTTGAAAAACACGAACAAATTCAACAATATCAACATTGAAAAACACCAACAAATTAAAATGCAAACTCAACTTTGAAAAATACAAAAAAGTTTAAAAAAAAACATTGATAACACCAATAAATTCAACAACAACCTCAATATTGAAAATCACCCGCAAATTCATCAACAACCTCAACAATGAAAAACACCAAAAAATTCAACAACAAACTCAACATTGAAAATCACCAACAAATTCAACAACAACCACAACAATGAAAAACATGAAAAAATTCAACAACAACCTCAACATTCAAAATCAACAACAAATTCAACAAAAAACTCAACAATGAAAAACATGAAAAAATTCAACAACAACCTCAACTTTGAAAAACACCAAAAAATTCAACAACAACCTCAACTTTGAAAAACACCAAAAAATTCAACAAAAACCTCAACAATGAAAAACACCAAAAAATTCATCAACAACCTCAACATTCAAAAACGACAACAAATTCAACAAAATCCTCAACAATGAAAAATACCCAAAAATTCAACAACAACTTCTACATTGAAAAACACCAACAAATTCAACAACAACATCAACATTCAAAAACACCAACAAATTCAACAAAAACCTCAACATTGAAAATCACCAAAAAATTCAACAACAACCTCAACTTTGAAAAATACAAAAAAGTTCAAGAAAAATCATTGACAACACCAATAAATTCAACAAGAACCTCAATAATGAAAATAAACAATAAATTCATCAAAAACCTCAACAATGAAAAACATCACAAAATTCAACAACAACCTCATCAATGAAAAAGGCCAAATAATTCAACAACAATCTCAACATTCAAAACAGCAACAAATTGAACAACAACCTCAACATTCGAAAACACCAACAAATTCAACAACAACCTCAACAATGAAAAGCAACAAAAAATTCAACAACAACCTCAACATTCAATAACACCAACAAATTCAACAACAACCTCAGCAATGATAAACAGAAAACAATTCAACACAACAACCTCAACAATGAAAAACACCAGAAAATTCAACGGCAAACTCAACATTGAAAATCACCAACAAATTCAACAACAACCTCAACTTTGAAAAACACCAACAATTTCAAAAACTTCAACATGGAAAAACAGCAACAAACTCAACCACAACCTCAATATTGAAAATCACCAACAAATTCAACAACAACCTCAACAATGAAAAACACCAAATAATTCAACAACAATCTCAACATTTAAAACACCAACAAATTCAACAACAACCTCAGAAATGAAAAACAGCAAAAAATTCAACAACAACGACCTCAACAATGAAAAATACCAAAAAATTCAACAACAACCTCAACATTGAAAAACACCAAAAGAATCATCAACAAGCACAACATTGAAAATCACTAACAAATTCAACAACAACTTCAACAATGAAAAACATCAAAAAATTCAACAACAACCTCAACATTCAAAAACAGCAACAAATTCAACAAAAAACTCAACAATGAAAAACAACAAAAAATTCAACAAAAACCTCTACTTTGAAAAACACCAACAAATTCAAAAACCTCAACATGGAAAAACACCAACAAATTCAACTACAACCTCAATATTGAAAATCACCAACAAATTCAACAACAACCTCAAGAATGAAAAACACCAACAAATTCAACAAAAACCTCAACAATGAAAAACACCGAAAAATTCAACAACAACTTCAACAATGCAAAACATCAAAAAATTCAACAACAACCTCAACATTCAAAAACAGCAACAAATTCAACAAAAAACTCAACAATGAAAAACACCAAAAAATTCAACAAGAACCTCAGCTTTGAAAAACACCAACAAATTCAAAAACCTCAACATGGAAAAACACCAACAAATTCAACTACAACCTCAATATTGAAAATCACCAACAAATTCAAAAACAACCTCAACATTCAAAAACACCAACAAATTCAATAAAAACCTCAACATTGAAAAACATCAAAAAATTCAACAACAACCTCAACTTTGAAAAACACCAACAATTTCAACTGCAACCACAACTTTGAAAAATACGAAAAAGTTCAAGAAAAATCATTGATAACACCAATAAATTCAACAACATCCTTAATTTTGAAAATCACCAATAAATTCAACAACAACCACAACAATGAAAATCATCAAAAAATTCAACAACAACCTCAACAATGAAAAACACCAAATAATTCAACAACAATCTCAATATTCAAAACACGAACAAATTTAACAACAACCTCAACATTCGAAAATACCAACAAATTCAACAACAACCTCAACAATGAAAAACAACAAAAAATTCAACAACAACCTCAACATTCAAAAACACCAACAAATTCAACATCAACATCAGCGATGAAAAACAGCAAACAATTCAACAACAACGACCTCAACAATGAAAAACACCAAAAAATTCATCAACAACCTCAGCAATGAAAAAAAGGAATAAATTCAAAAACAACGATCTCAACAATGAAAAATAACAAAAGATTCAACAACAAACTCAACATTGAAAATTACCAACAAATTCAAAAACAACCTCAAAAATGAATAACACCAATAAATTCAACAACAAACTCAACATTGAAAATCACCAACAAATTCAACGACAACCTCAACAAGGAAAAACATCAATAAATTCAACAACAACCTCAACATTCAAAGACAACAACAAAGTCAACAAAAAACTCAACAATGAGAAACACCAAAAAATTCAACAACAACCTCAACTTTGAAAAACAACAAAAAATTCAACAACCTCAACATTGAGAAACACAAACAAATTCAACTGCAACCTCAACTATGAAAAATGCAAAAGATTCAAAAAAAAAACATTGAATAGACTAAGAAATTCAACAGCAACCTCAACATTGAAAAACACCAAAATATTCAACAACAACCTCAACTTTGAAAAACACCAACAAATTAAAAAACCTCAACATGGGAAAACACCAACAAATTCAACTACAACCTCAATATTGAAAATCACCAACAAATTCAACAACAACCTCAACAATGAAAAACACCAACAAATTCAATAAAAACCTCAACAATGAAAAACACCGAAAAATTCAACAACAACTTCAACAATGAAAAACATCAAAAAATTCAACAACAACCTCAACATTCAAAAACAGCAACAAATTCAACACAAAACTCAACAATGAAAAACACCAAAAAATTCAACAAGAACCTCAACTTTGAAAAACACCAACAAATTCAAAAACCTCAACATGGAAAAACACCAACAAATTCAACTACAACCTCAATATTGAAAATCACCAACAAATTCAAAAACAACTCCAACAATGAAAAACACCAAAAAAATTCAACAACAACCTCAACATTGAGAAACACCAACAAATTCAACTGCAACCTCAACTATGAAAAATGCAAAAGATTCAAAAGAAAAACATTGAATAGACTAAGAAATTCCACAACAACCTCAACATTGAAAAACACCAAAATATTCAACAACAACCTCAACTTTGAAAAACACCAACAAATTCAAAAACCTCAACATGGAAAAACACCAACAAATTCAACTACAACCTCAATGTTGAAAATCACCAACAAATTCAACAAAAACCTCTAAAATGAAAAACACCAAAAAATTCAACAACAACCTCATTTTTGAAAAACACCAACAGATTTAACAACCTCAACATTCAAATACACCAACAAATTCAACATGAAACTCAGCTTTGAAAAACACCAGCAAATTCAACAACCAAAACATTGAAAAACACCAACAAATTCAACTACAACCTCAATATTGAAAATCACCAACAAATTCAACAACAACCTCAAGAATGAAAAACACCAACAAATTCAACAAAAACCTCAACAATGAAAAACACCGAAAAATTCAACAACAACTTCAACAATGAAAAACATCAAAAAATTCAACAACAACCTCAACATTCAAAAACAGCAACAAATTCAACAAAAAACTCAACAATGAAAAACACCAAAAAATTCAACAAGAACCTCAACTTTGAAAAACACCAACAAATTCAAAAACCTCAACATGGAAAAACACCAACAAATTCAACTACAACCTCAATATTGAAAATCACCAACAAATTCAAAAACAACCTCAACATTCAAAAACACCAACAAATTCAATAAAAACCTCAACATTGAAAAACATCAAAAAATTCAACAACAACCTCAACTTTGAAAAACACCAACAATTTCAACTGCAACCACAACTTTGAAAAATACGAAAAAGTTCAAGAAAAATCATTGATAACACCAATAAATTCAACAACATCCTTAATTTTGAAAATCACCAGTAAATTCAACAACAACCACAACAATGAAAATCATCAAAAAATTCAACAACAACCTCAACAATGAAAAACACCAATTAATTCAACAACAATCTCAATATTCAAAACACGAACAAATTTAACAACAACCTCAACATTCGAAAATACCAACAAATTCAACAACAACCTCAACAATGAAAAACAACAAAAAATTCAACAACAACCTCAACATTCAAAAACACCAACAAATTCAACATCAACATCAGCGATGAAAAACAGCAAACAATTCAACAACAACGACCTCAACAATGAAAAACACCAAAAAATTCATCAACAACCTCAGCAATGAAAAAAAGGAATAAATTCAAAAACAACGATCTCAACAATGAAAAATAACAAAAGATTCAACAACAAACTCAACATTGAAAATTACCAACAAATTCAAAAACAACCTCAAAAATGAATAACACCAATAAATTCAACAACAAACTCAACATTGAAAATCACCAACAAATTCAACGACAACCTCAACAAGGAAAAACATCAATAAATTCAACAACAACCTCAACATTCAAAGACAACAACAAAGTCAACAAAAAACTCAACAATGAGAAACACCAAAAAATTCAACAACAACCTCAACTTTGAAAAACAACAAAAAATTCAACAACCTCAACATTGAGAAACACAAACAAATTCAACTGCAACCTCAACTATGAAAAATGCAAAAGATTCAAAAAAAAACATTGAATAGACTAAGAAATTCAACAGCAACCTCAACATTGAAAAACACCAAAATATTCAACAACAACCTCAACTTTGAAAAACACCAACAAATTCAAAAACCTCAACATGGAAAAACACCAACAAATTCAACTACAACCTCAATATTGAAAATCACCATCAAATTCAACAACAACCTCAACAATGAAAAACACCAACAAATTCAACAAAAACCTCAACAATGAAAAACACCGAAAAATTCAACAACAACTTCAACAATGAAAAACATCAAAAAATTCAACAACAACCTCAACATTCAAAAACAGCAACAAATTCAACACAAAACTCAACAATGAAAAACACCAAAAAATTCAACAACAACCTCATTTTTGAAAAACACCAACAGATTTAACAACCTCAACATTCAAATACACCAACAAATTCAACATGAAACTCAGCTTTGAAAAACACCAGCAAATTCAACAACCAAAACATTGAAAAACATCATCAAATTCAACAACAACCTCAACTTTTGAAAATACAAAAAGTTTCAACAAAATCAAAATTGATAACACCAACATATTCAACAACAACCTCAATATTGAAAATCACCAACAAATTTAACAACAACATCAACAATTAAAAACATAAAAAAATTCAACAACAACAACCACAACAATGAAAAACACCAACAAATTCAACAAAAACCTCAACAATGAAAAACACCAAAAAATTCAACAACAACCTCAACATTGATAAACACCAACAAATTCAACAACAACCTCAACATTCAAAAACACCAACAAATTCAATAAAAACCTCAACATTGAAAAACATCAAAAAATTCAACAACAACCTCAAATTTGAAAAACACCAACAATTTCAACTGCAACCACAACTTTGAAAAATACGAAAAAGTTCAAGAAAAATCATTGATAACACCAATAAATTCAACAACATCCTTAATTTTGAAAATCACCAATAAATTCAACAACAACCACAACAATGAAAATCATCAAAAAATTCAACAACAACCTCAACATTCAAAAACACCAACAAATTCAACATCAACATCAGCGATGAAAAACAGCAAACAATTCAACAACAACGACCTCAACAATGAAAAACACCAAAAAATTCATCAACAACCTCAGCAATGAAAAAAAGGAATAAATTCAAAAACAACGATCTCAACAATGAAAAATAACAAAAGATTCAACAACAAACTCAACATTGATAATTACCAACAAATTCAAAAAAACCTCAAAAATGAAAAACACCAATAAATTCAACAACAAACTCAACATTGAAAATCACCAACAAATTCAACGACAACCTCAACAAGGAAAAACATCAATAAATTCAACAACAACCTCAACATTCAAAGACAACAACAAAGTCAACAAAAAACTCAACAATGAGAAACACTAAAAAATTCAACAACAACCTCAACTTTGAAAAACACCGAAAAATTCAACAACCTCAACATTGAGAAACACCAACAAATTCAACTGCAACCTCAACTATGAAAAATGCAAAAGATTCAAAAAAAAACATTGAATAGACTAAGAAATTCAACAGCAATCTCAACATTGAAAAACACCAAAATATTCAACAACAACCTCAACTTTGAAAAACACCAACAAATTCAAAAACCTCAACATGGAAAAACACCAACAAATTCAACTACAACCTCAATATTGAAAATCACCAACAAATTCAACAACAACCTCAACAATGAACAACACCAACAAATTCAACAAAAACCTCAACAATGAAAAACACCGAAAAATTCAACAACAACTTCAACAATGAAAAACATCAAAAGATTCAACAACAACCTCAACATTCAAAAACAGCAACACATTCAACAAAAAACTCAACAATGAAAAACACCAAAAAATTCAACAAGAACCTCAACTTTGAAAAACACCAACAAATTCAAAAACCTCAACATGGAAAAACACCAACAAATTCAACTACAACCTCAATGTTGAAAATCACCAACAAATTCAACAAAAACCTCTAAAATGAAAAACACCAACAAATTCAACAAAAACCTCAACAATGAAAAACACCAAAAAATTCAACAACAACCTCATTTTGGAAAAACACCAACAGATTTAACAACCTCAACATTCAAATACACCAACAAATTCAACATGAAACTCAGCTTTGAAAAACACCAGCAAATTCAACAACCTAAACATTGAAAAACATCATCAAATTCAACAACAACCTCAACTTTTAAAAATACAAAAAGTTTCAACAAAATCAAAATTGATAACACCAACAAATTCAACAACAACCTCAATATTGAAAATCACCAACAAATTTAACAACAACATCAACAATTAAAAACATCAAAAAAATTCAACAACAACAACCACAACAATGAAAAACACCAACAAATTCAACAAAAACCTCAACAATGAAAAACACCAAAAAATTCAACAACAACCTCAACATTGATAAACACCAACAAATTCAACAACAACCTCAACATTGAAAAACACCAACAAATTCAAAAAAAACCTCAACATTGAAAAACACCAAAAAATTCAACAACAACCTCAACTTTGAAAAACACCAACAAATTCAAAAACCTCAACATGGAAAAACACCAACAAATTCAACTACAACCTCAATATTGAAAATCACCAACAAATTCAAAAACAACCTCAACAATGAAAAACACCAACAAATTCAACAAAAACCCCAACAATGAAAAACACCAATAAATTCAACAACAACCTCAACATCGAGAAACACCAACAAATTCAACTGCAACCTCAACTATGAAAAATGCAAAAGATTCAAAAAAAAACATTGAATAGACTAAGAAATTCAACAACAACCTCAACATTGAAAAACACCAAAATATTCAACAACAACCTCAACTTTGAAAAACACCAACAAATTCAAAAACCTCAACATGGAAAAACACCAACAAATTCAACTACAACCTCAATGTTGAAAAATACAAAAAGATTCAAAAAAGACATTGAATACACCAATAAATTCAACAACAATCTCAATATTGAAAATCACAAAAAAATTCAACAACAACCTCAACATTGAAAAAGACCAAATTATCAACAACAACCTCAACTTTGAAAAACACCAACAAATTCAAAACCTTCAACATTGGAAAAACACCAACAAATTCAACAAAAACCTCAACAATGAAAAACACCAACAAATTCAAAAAAAACCTCAACAATGAAAAACACCAAAAAATTCAACAACAACCACAATTTGAAAAACACCATCAAATTCAACAACCTCAACATTCAAAAACACCAACAAATTCAACAACAACCTCAACTTTAAAAAATACAAAAAGGTTCAACAAAATAAAAATTGATAACACAACAAATTCAACAACAACCTCAATATTGAAAATCACCAACAAATTCAACAACATTCTCAACATTGAAAATCCCAAAAAATTCAACAAAAACCTCAACATTGAAAAACTCCAACAATTTCAACAACAACCTCAACAATGAAAAACACCAAAAAATTCAAAAACAAACTCAACATTGAAAATGACCAGCAAATTCAACAACAACCTCAGCAATGAAAAACATCAAAAAATTCAACAAAACCTCAACTTTGAAAAACACCAACAAATTCAACCACAACCTCAATATTGAAAATCACCAACAAATTCAACAACAACCTCAACATTGAAAAACACTGAAATATTCAACAACAACCTCAGCTTTGAAAAACACCAACAAATTCAAAAACCTCAACATGGAAAAACACCAACAAATTCAACTACAACCTCAATGTTGAAGATCACCAACAAATTCAACAAAAACCTCTAAAATGAAAAACACCAACAAATTCAACAAAAACCTCAACAATGAAAAACACCAAAAAATTCAACAACAACCTCATTTTTGAAAAACACCAACAGATTTAACAACCTCAACATTCAAATACACCAACAAATTCAACATGAAACTCAGCTTTGAAAAACACCAGCAAATTCAACAACCTAAACATTGAAAAACATCATCAAATTCAACAAAAACCTCAACTTTTAAAAATACAAAAAGTTTCAACAAAATCAAAATTGATAACACCAACAAATTCAACAACAACCTCAATATTGAAAATCACCAACAAATTTAACAACAACATCAACAATTAAAAACATCAAAAAATTCAACAACAACAACCACAACAATGAAAAACACCAACAAATTCAACAAAAACCTCAACAATGAAAAACACCAAACAATTCAACACCAACCTCAACATTCAAAAACAACAACAAATTCAAAAACAACCTCAACAATGAAAAACAGCAACAAATTCAATAACAACCTCAACATTCAAAAACTCCAACAAATTCAACAACAACCTCAACAATGAAAAGCACCAAAAAATTCAACAACAACCTCAACATTGAGAAACAGCAAAAAATTCAACAAAAAGCTCAACAATGAATAACTCCAAAAAATTAAACAACAACGTCAACTTTAAAAACACCAACAAATTCAACAACCTCAACATTGAAAAACACCAACAAATACAACAACAACCTCAACATTGAAAAACACCAACAAATTCAACAACAACCTCATCAATGAAAAGCACCAAAAAATTCAACAACAACCTCAACTTTCAAAAACACCAACAAATTCAACCAAAACCTCAGCAATGAAAAAAACCAAAAATTCAACAACAACCTCAAGAATGAATAACACCAACAAATTCAACAAGTACCGCAACAATGAAAAACACCAAAAAATTCAACAACACACTCAAAATTGAAAATAACCATCAAATTCAACCAAAATCTCTACATTGAAAAACATCAAAAAATACAACAACAACCTCAACATTCCAAAATACCAAAAAATTCAACTAAAACCTCAACAATGAAAAACACCAAAAAATTCAACAACAATCACAACTTTGAAAAACACGAACAAATTCAACAACATCAACGTGGAAAAACACCAACATATTAAAATGCAAACTCAACTTTGAAAAATACAAAAAAGTTTAAAAAAAAACATTGAAAACACCAATAAATTCAACAACAACCTCAACAATAAAAAACATGAAAAAATTCAACAACAACCTCAACATTCAAAATCAACAACAAATTCAACAAAAAACTCAACAATGAAAAACATGAAAAAATTCAACAACAACCTCAACTTTGAAAAACACCAAAAAATTCAACAACAACCTCAACTTTGAAAAACACCAAAAAATTCAACAAAAACCTCAACAATGAAAAACACCAAAAAATTCATCAACAACCTCAACAATCAAAAACGACAACAAATTCAACAAAATCCTCAACAATGAAAAATACCCAAAAATTCCACAACAACTTCTACATTGAAAAACACCAACAAATTCAACAACAACATCAACATTCAAAAACACCAACAAATTCAACAAAAACCTCAACATTGAAAATCACCAAAAAATTCAACAACAACCTCAACTTTGAAAAATACAAAAAAGTTCAAGAAAAATCATTGACAACACCAATAAATTCAACAAGAACCTCAATAATGAAAATAAACAATAAATTCATCAAAAACCTCAACAATGAAAAACATCACAAAATTCAACAAAAACCTCAACAATGAAAAAGGACAAATAATTCAAAAACAATCTCAACATTCAAAACAGCAACAAATTGAACAACAACCTCAACATTCGAAAACACCAACAAATTCAACAACAACCTCAACAATGAAAAGCAACAAAAAATTCAACAACAACCTCAACATTCAATAACACCAACAAATTCAACAACAACCTCAGCAATGATAAACAGCAAACAATTCAACACAACAACCTCAACAATGAAAAATACCAGAAAATTCAACGGCAAACTCAACATTGAAAAAAACCAACATATTCAACAACAACCTCAACTTTGAAAAACACCAACAATTTCAAAAACATCAACATGGAAAAACACCAACAAACTCAACCACAACCTCAATATTGAAAATCACCAACAAATTCAACAACAACCTCAACAATGAAAAAGACCAAATAATTCAACAACAATCTCAACATTTAAAACACCAACAAATTCAACAACGACCTCAGAAATGAAAAACAGCAAAAAATTCAACAACAACGACCTCAACAATGAAAAGCAACAAAAAATTCAACAACAACCTCAACATTCAATAACACCAACAAATTCAACAACAACCTCAGCAATGATAAACAGCAAACAATTCAACACAACAACCTCAACAATGAAAAATACCAGAAAATTCAACGGCAAACTCAACATTGAAAAAAACCAACATATTCAACAACAACCTCAACTTTGAAAAACACCAACAATTTCAAAAACATCAACATGGAAAAACACCAACAAACTCAACCACAACCTCAATATTGAAAATCACCAACAAATTCAACAACAACCTCAACAATGAAAAAGACCAAATAATTCAACAACAATCTCAACATTTAAAACACCAACAAATTCAACAACAACCTCAGAAATGAAAAACAGCAAAAAATTCAACAACAACGACCTCAACAATGAAAAATACCAAAAAATTCAACCACAAACTCAACATTGAAAAACTCCACAATTTCAACAACAACTTCAACAATGAAAAACACCAAAAAAATCATCAACAAGCACAACATTGAAAATCACTAACAAATTCAACAACAACTTCAACAATGAAAAACATCAAAAAATTCAACAACAACCTCAACATTCAAAAACAGCAACAAATTCAACAAAAAGATCAACAATGAAAAACAACAAAAAATTCAACAAAAACCTCAACTTTGAAAAACACCAACAAATTCAAAAACCTCAACATGGAAAAACACCAACAAATTCAACTACAACCTCAATATTGAAAATCACCAACAAATTCAAAAACAACCTCAACAATGAAAAACACCAACAAATTGAACAAAAACCTCAACAATGAAAAACACCAAAAAATTCAACAACAACCTCAACATTGAGAAACACCAACAAATTCAACTGCAACCTCAACTATGAAAAATGCAAAAGATTCAAAAAAAAACATTGAATAGACGAAGAAATTCCACAACAACCTCAACATTGAAAAACACCAAAATATTCAACAACAACCTCAACTTTGAAAAACACCAACAAATTCAAAAACCTCAACATGGAAAAACACCAACAAATTCAACTACAACCTCAATGTTGAAAATCACCAACAAATTCAAAAAAAACCTCTAAAATGAAAAACACCAACAAATTCAACAAAAACCTGAACAATGAAAAACACCAAAAAATTCAACAACAACCTCATTTTGGAAAAACACCAACAGATTTAACAACCTCAACATTCAAATACACCAACAAATTCAACATGAAACTCAGCTTTGAAAAACACCAGCAAATTCAACAACCTAAACATTGAAAAACATCATCAAATTCAACAACAACCTCAACTTTTAAAAATACAAAAAGTTTCAACAAAGTCAAAATTGATAACACCAACAAATTCAACAACAACCTCAATATTGAAAATCACCAACAAATTTAACAACAACATCAACAATTAAAAACATCAAAAAATTCAACAACAACAACCACAACAATGAAAAACACCAACAAATTCAACAAAAACCTCAACAATGAAAAACACCAAAAAATTCAACAACAACCTCAACATTGATAAACACCAACAAATTCAACAACAACCTCAACATTGAAAAACACCAACAAATTCAATAAAAACCTCAACATTGAAAAACATCAAAAAATTCAACAACAACCTCAACTTTGAAAAACACCAACAAATTCAACTGCAACCACAACTTTGAAAAATACGAAAAAGTTCAAGAAAAATCATTGATAACACCAATAAATTCAACAACATCCTTAATTTTGAAAATCACCAATAAATTCAACAACAACCACAACAATGAAAATCATCAAAAAATTCAACAACAACCTCAACAATGAAAAACACCAAATAATTCAACAACAATCTCAATATTCAAAACACGAACAAATTTAACAACAACCTCAACATTCGAAAATACCAACAAATTCAACAACAACCTCAACAATGAAAAACAACAAAAAATTCAACAACAACCTCAACATTCAAAAACACCAACAAATTCACCATCAACATCAGCGATGAAAAACAGCAAACAATTCAACAACAACGACCTCAACAATGAAAAACACCAAAAAATTCATCAACAACCTCAGCAATGAAAAAAAGGAATAAATTTAAAAACCACGATCTCAACAATGAAAAATAACAAAAGATTCAACAACAAACTCAACATTGAAAATTACCAACAAATTCAAAAACAACCTCAAAAATGAAAAACACCAATAAATTCAACAACAAACTCAACATTGAAAATCACCAACAAATTCAACGACAACCTCAACAAGGAAAAACATCAATAAATTCAACAACAACCTCAACATTCAAAGACTACAACAAAGTCAACAAAAAACTCAACAATGAGAAAGACCAAAAAATTCAACAACAACCTCAACTTTGAAAAACACCGAAAAATTCAACAACCTCAACATTGAGAAACACCAACAAATTCAACTGCAACCTCAACTATGAAAAATGCAAAAGATTCAAAAAAAAACATTGAATAGACTAAGAAATTCAACAGCAACCTCAACATTGAAAAACAGCAAAATATTCAACAACAGCCTCAACTTTGAAAAACACCAACAAATTCAAAAACCTCAACATGGAAAAACAACAACAAATTCAACTACAACCTCAATATTGAAAATTACCAACAAATTCAACAACAACCTCAACAATGAAAAACACCAACAAATTCAACAAAAACCTCAACAATGAAAAACACCGAAAAATTCAACAACAACATCAACAATGAAAAACATCAAAAAATTCAACAACAACCTCAACATTCAAAAACAGCAACAAATTCAACAAAAAACTCAACAATGAAAAACACCAAAAAATTCAACAACAACTTCAACAATGAAAAACATCAAAAAATTCAACAACAACTTCAACATTGAAAAACATCAAAAAATTCAACAACAACCTCAACATTCAAAAACAGCAACAAATTCAACAAAAAACTCAACAATGAAAAGCACCAAAAAATTAAACAAGAACCTCAACTTTGAAAAACACCAACAAATTCAAAAACCTCAACATGGAAAAACACCAACAAATTCACCTACAACCTCAATATTGAAAATCACCAACAAATTCAAAAACAACCTCAACAATGAAAAACACCAACAAATTCAACAAAAACCTCAACAATTAAAACACCAAAAAATTCAGCAACAACCTCAACATTGAGAAACACCAACAAATTCAACTGCAACCTCAACTATGAAAAATGCAAAAGATTCAAAAAAAAACATTGAATAGACTAAGAAATTCAACAACAACCTCAACATTGAAAAACACCAAAATATTCAACAACAACCTCAACTTTGAAAAACACCAACAAATTCAAAAACCTCAACATGGAATAACACCAACAAATTCAACTACAACCTCAATGTTGAAAATCACCAACAAACTTAACAAAAACCTCTAAAATGAATAACACCAACAAATTCAACAAAAACCTCAACAGTGAAAAACACCAAAAACTTCAACAACAACCTCATTTTGGAAAAACACCAACAGATTTAACAACCTCAACATTCAAATACACCAACAAATTCAACATGAAACTCAGCTTTGAAAAACACCAGCAAATTCAACAACCTAAACATTGAAAAACATCATCAAATTCAACAACAACCTCAACTTTTAAAAATACAAAAAGTTTCAACAAAGTCAAAATTGATAACACCAACAAATTCAACAACAACCTCAATATTGAAAATCACCAACAAATTTAACAACAACATCAACAATTAAAAACATAAAAAAATTCAACAACAACCACAACAATGAAAAACACCAACAAATTCAACAAAAACCTCAACAATGAAAAACACCAAAAAATTCAACAACAACCTCAACATTGATAAACACCAACAAATTCAACAACAACCTCAACATTCAAAAACACCAACAAATTCAATAAAAACCTCAACATTGAAAAACATCAAAAAATTCAACAACAACCTCAACTTTGAAAAACACCAACAATTTCAACTGCAACCACAACTTTGAAAAATACGAAAAAGTTCAAGAAAAATCATTGATAACACCACTAAATTCAACAACATCCTTAATTTTGAAAATCACCAATAAATTCAACAACAACCACAACAATGAAAATCATCAAAAAATTCAACAACAACCTCAACAATGAAAAACACCAAATAATTCAACAACAATCTCAATATTCAAAACACGAACAAATTTAACAACAACCTCAACATTCGAAAATACCAACAAATTCAACAACAACCTCAACAATGAAAAACAACAAAAAATTCAACAACAACCTCAACATTCAAAAACACCAACAAATTCACCATCAACATCAGCGATGAAAAACAGCAAACAATTCAACAACAACGACCTCAACAATGAAAAACACCAAAAAATTCATCAACAACCTCAGCAATGAAAAAAAGGAATAAATTTAAAAACCACGATCTCAACAATGAAAAATAACAAAAGATTCAACAACAAACTCAACATTGAAAATTACCAACAAATTCAAAAACAACCTCAAAAATGAAAAACACCAATAAATTCAACAACAAACTCAACATTGAAAATCACCAACAAATTCAACGACAACCTCAACAAGGAAAAACATCAATAAATTCAACAACAACCTCAACATTCAAAGACTACAACAAAGTCAACAAAAAACTCAACAATGAGAAAGACCAAAAAATTCAACAACAACCTCAACTTTGAAAAACACCGAAAAATTCAACAACCTCAACATTGAGAAACACCAACAAATTCAACTGCAACCTCAACTATGAAAAATGCAAAAGATTTAAAAAAAACATTGAATAGACTAAGAAATTCAACAGCAACCTCAACATTGAAAAACAGCAAAATATTCAACAACAGCCTCAACTTTGAAAAACACCAACAAATTCAAAAACCTCAACATGGAAAAACAACAACAAATTCAACTACAACCTCAATATTGAAAATTACCAACAAATTCAACAACAACCTCAACAATGAAAAACACCAACAAATTCAACAAAAACCTCAACAATGAAAAACACCGAAAAATTCAACAACAAATTCAACAATGAAAAACATCAAAAAATTCAACAACAACTTCAACATTCAAAAACAGCAACAAATTCAACAAAAAACTCAACAATGAAAAACACCAAAAAATTCAACAACAACTTCAACAATGAAAAACATCAAAAAATTCAACAACAACTTCAACAATGAAAAACATCAAAAAATTCAACAACAACCTCAACATTCAAAAACAGCAACAAATTCAACAAAAAACTCAACAATGAAAAGCACCAAAAAATTGAACAAGAACCTCAACTTTGAAAAACACCAACAAATTCAAAAACCTCAACATGGAAAAACACCAACAAATTCAACTACAACCTCAATATTGAAAATCACCAACAAATTCAAAAACAACCTCAACAATGAAAAACACCAACAAATTCAACAAAAACCTCAACAATTAAAACACCAAAAAATTCAGCAACAACCTCAACATTGAGAAACACCAACAAATTCAACTGCAACCTCAACTATGAAAAATGCAAAAGAATCAAAAAAAAAACATTGAATAGACTAAGAAATTCAACAACAACCTCAACATTGAAAAACACCAAAATATTCAACAACAACCTCAACTTTGAAAAACACCAAGAAATTCAAAAACCTCAACATGGAAAAACACCAACAAATTCAACTACAACCTCAATGTTGAAAATCACCAACAAACTTAACAAAAACCTCTAAAATGAATAACACCAACAAATTCAACAAAAACCTCAACAGTGAAAAACACCAAAAACTTCAACAACAACCTCATTTTGGAAAAACACCAACTGATTTAACAACCTAAACATTCAAATACACCAACAAATTCAACATGAAACTCAGCTTTGAAAAACACCAGCAAATTCAACAACCTAAACATTGAAAAACATCATCAAATTCAACAACAACCTCAACTTTTAAAAATACAAAAAGTTTCAACAAAGGCAAAATTGATAACACCAACAAATTCAACAACAACCTCAATATTGAAAATCACCAACAAATTTAACAACAACATCAACAATTAAAAACATAAAAAAATTCAACAACAACAACCACAACAATGAAAAACACCAACAAATTCAACAAAAACCTCAACAATGAAAAACACCAAAAAATTCAACAACAACCTCAACATTGATAAACACCAACAAATTCAACAACAACCTCAACATTCAAAAACACCAACAAATTCAATAAAAACCTCAACATTGAAAAACATCAAAAAATTCAACAACAACCTCAACTTTGAAAAACACCAACAATTTCAACTGCAACCACAACTTTGAAAAATACGAAAAAGTTCAAGAAAAATCATTGATAACACCACTAAATTCAACAACATCCTTAATTTTGAAAATCACCAATAAATTCAACAACAACCACAACAATGAAAATCATCAAAAAATTCAACAACAACCTCAACAATGAAAAACACCAAATAATTCAACAACAATCTCAATATTCAAAACACGAACAAATTTAACAACAACCTCAACATTCGAAAATACCAACAAATTCAACAACAACCTCAACAATGAAAAACAACAAAAAATTCAACAACAACCTCAACATTCAAAAACACCAACAAATTCACCATCAACATCAGCGATGAAAAACAGCAAACAATTCAACAACAACGACCTCAACAATGAAAAACACCAAAAAATTCATCAACAACCTCAGCAATGAAAAAAAGGAATAAATTTAAAAACCACGATCTCAACAATGAAAAATAACAAAAGATTCAACAACAAACTCAACATTGAAAATTACCAACAAATTCAAAAACAACCTCAAAAATGAAAAACACCAATAAATTCAACAACAAACTCAACATTGAAAATCACCAACAAATTCAACGACAACCTCAACAAGGAAAAACATCAATAAATTCAACAACAACCTCAACATTCAAAGACTACAACAAAGTCAACAAAAAACTCAACAATGAGAAACACCAAAAAATTCAACAACAACCTCAACTTTGAAAAACACAGAAAAATTCAACAACCTCAACATTGAGAAACACCAACAAATTCAACTGCAAACTCAACTATGAAAAATGCAAAAGATTCAAAAAAAAACATTGAATAGACTAAGAAATTCAACAGCAACCTCAACATTGAAAAACAGCAAAATATTCAACAACAGCCTCAACTTTGAAAAACACCAACAAATTCAAAAACCTCAACATGGAAAAACACCAACAAATTCAACTACAACCTCAATATTGAAAATTACCAACAAATTCAACAACAACCTCAACAATGAAAAACACCAACAAATTCAACAAAAACCTCAACAATGAAAAACACCGAAAAATTCAACAACAACTTCAACAATGAAAAACATCAAAAAATTCAACAACAACTTCAACATTCAAAAACAGCAACAAATTCAACAAAAAACTCAACAATGAAAAACACCAAAAAATTGAACAAGAACCTCAACTTTGAAAAACACCAACAAATTCAAAAACCTCAACATGGAAAAACACCAACAAATTCAACTACAACCTCAATATTGAAAATCACCAACAAATTCAAAAACAACCTCAACAATGAAAAACACCAACAAATTCAACAAAAACCCCAACAATGAAAAACACCAATAAATTCAACAACAACCTCAACATCGAGAAACACCAACAAATTCAACTGCAACCTCAACTATGAAAAATGCAAAAGATTCAAAAAAAAACATTGAATAGACTAAGAAATTCCACAACAACCTCAACTTGAAAAACACCAAAATATTCAACAACAACCTCAACTTTGAAAAACACCAACAAATTCAAAAACCTCAACATGGAAAAACACCAACAAATTCAACTACAACCTCAATGTTGAAAATCACCAACAAATTCAACAAAAACCTCTAAAATGAAAAACACCAACAAATTCAACAAGAACCTCAACAATGAAAAACACCAAAAAATTCAACAACAACCTTATTTTGGAAAAACACCAACAGATTAAACAACCTCAACATTCAAATACACCAACAAATTCAACATGAAACTCAGCTTTGAAAAACACCAGCAAATTCAACAACCTAAACATTGAAAAACATCATCAAATTCAACTACAACCTCAACTTTTAAAAATACAAAAAGTTTCAACAAAGTCAAAATTGATAACACCAACAAATTCAACAACAACCTCAATATTGAAAATCACCAACAAATTTAACAACAACATCAACAATTAAAAACATCAAAAAATTCAACAACAACAACCACAACAATGAAAAACACCAACAAATTCAACAAAAACCACAACAATGAAAAACACCAAAAAATTCAACAACAACCTCAACATTGATAAACACCAACAAATTCAACAACAACCTCAACATTCAAAAACACCAACAAATTCAATAAAAACCTCAACATTGAAAAACATCAAAAAATTCAACAACAACCTCAACTTTGAAAAACACCAACAATTTCAACTGCAACCACAACTTTGAAAAATACGAAAAAGTTCAAGAAAAATCATTGATAACACCAATAAATTCAACAACATCCTTAATTTTGAAAATCACCAATAAATTCAACAAGAACCACAACAATGAAAATCATCAAAAAATTCAACAACAACCTCAACAATGAAAAACACCAATTAATTCAACAACAATCTCAATATTCAAAACACGAACAAATTTAACAACAACCTCAACATTCGAAAATACCAACAAATTCAACAACAACCTCAACAATGAAAAACAACAAAAAATTCAACAACAACCTCAACATTCAAAAACACCAACAAATTCACCATCAACATCAGCGATGAAAAACAGCAAACAATTCAACAACAACGACCTCAACAATGAAAAACACCAAAAAATTCATCAACAACCTCAGCAATGAAAAAAAGGAATAAATTCAAAAACAACGATCTCAACAATGAAAAATAACAAAAGATTCAACAACAAACTCAACATTGAAAATTACCAACAAATTCAAAAACAACCTCAAAAATGAATAACACCAATAAATTCAACAACAAACTCAACATTGAAAATCACCAACAAATTCAACGACAACCTCAACAAGGAAAAACATCAATAAATTCAACAACAACCTCAACATTCAAAGACAACAACAAAGTCAACAAAAAATTCAACAATGAGAAACACCAAAAAATTCAACAACAACCTCAACTTTGAAAAACACCGAAAAATTCAACAACATCAACATTGAGAAACACCAACAAATTCAACTGCAACCTCAACTATGAAAAATGCAAAAGATTCAAAAAAAAACATTGAATAGACTAAGAAATTCAACAGCAACCTCAACATTGAAGAACACCAAAATATTCAACAACAGCCTCAACTTTGAAAAACACCAACAAATTCAAAAACCTCAACATGGAAAAACACCAACAAATTCAACTACAACCTCAATATTGAAAATCACCAACAAATTCAACAACAACCTCAACAATGAAAAACACCAACAAATTCAACAAAAACCTCAACAATGAAAAACATCAAAAAATTCAACAACAACTTCAACAATGAAAAACATCAAAAAATTCAACAACAACCTCAACATTCAAAAACAGCAACAAATTCAACAAAAAACTCAACAATGAAAAACACCAAAAAATTGAACAAGAACCTCAACTTTGAAAAACACCAACAAATTCAAAAACCTCAACATGGAAAAACACCAACAAATTCAACTACAACCTCAATATTGAAAATCACCAACAAATTCAAAAACAACCTCAACAATGAAAAACACCAACAAATTCAACAAAAACCCCAACAATGAAAAACACCAATAAATTCAACAACAACCTCAACATCGAGAAACACCAACAAATTCAGCTGCAACCTCAACTATGAAAAATGCAAAAGATTCAAAAAAAAACATTGAATAGACTAAGAAATTCCACAACAACCTCAACATTGAAAAACACCAAAATATTCAACAACAACCTCAACTTTGAAAAACACCAACAAATTCAAAAACCTCAACATGGAAAAACACCAACAAATTCAACTACAACCTCAATGTTGAAAATCACCAACAAATTCAACAAAAACCTCTAAAATGAAAAACACCAACAAATTCAACAAAAACCTCAACAATGAAAAACACCAAAAAATTCAACAACAACCTCATTTTGGAATAACACCAACAGATTTAACAACCTCAACATTCAAATACACCAACAAATTCAACATGAAACCAAGCTTTGAAAAACGCCAGTAAATTCAACAACCTAAACATTGAAAAACATCATCAAATTCAACTACAACCTCAACTTTTAAAAATACAAAAAGTTTCAACAAAGTCAAAATTGATAACACCAACAAATTCAACAACAACCTCAATATTGAAAATCACCAACAAATTTAACAACAACATCAACAATTAAAAACATCAAAAAATTCAACAACAACAACCACAACAATGAAAAACACCAACAAATTCAACAAAAACCACAACAATGAAAAACACCAAAAAATTCAACAACAACCTCAACATTGATAAACACCAACAAATTCAACAACAACCTCAACATTCAAAAACACCAACAAATTCAATAAAAACCTCAACATTGAAAAACATCAAAAAATTCAACAACAACCTCAACTTTGAAAAACACCAACAATTTCAACTGCAACCACAACTTTGAAAAATACGAAAAAGTTCAAGAAAAATCATTGATAACACCAATAAATTCAACAACATCCTTAATTTTGAAAATCACCAATAAATTCAACAAGAACCACAACAATGAAAATCATCAAAAAATTCAACAACAACCTCAACAATGAAAAACACCAATTAATTCAACAACAATCTCAATATTCAAAACACGAACAAATTTAACAACAACCTCAACATTCGAAAATACCAACAAATTCAACAACAACCTCAACAATGAAAAACAACAAAAAATTCAACAACAACCTCAACATTCAAAAACACCAACAAATTCACCATCAACATCAGCGATGAAAAACAGCAAACAATTCAACAACAACGACCTCAACAATGAAAAACACCAAAAAATTCATCAACAACCTCAGCAATGAAAAAAAGGAATAAATTCAAAAACAACGATCTCAACAATGAAAAATAACAAAAGATTCAACAACAAACTCAACATTGAAAATTACCAACAAATTCAAAAACAACCTCAAAAATGAATAACACCAATAAATTCAACAACAAACTCAACATTGAAAATCACCAACAAATTCAACGACAACCTCAACAAGGAAAAACATCAATAAATTCAACAACAACCTCAACATTCAAAGACAACAACAAAGTCAACAAAAAATTCAACAATGAGAAACACCAAAAAATTCAACAACAACCTCAACTTTGAAAAACACCGAAAAATTCAACAACATCAACATTGAGAAACACCAACAAATTCAACTGCAACCTCAACTATGAAAAATGCAAAAGATTCAAAAAAAAACATTGAATAGACTAAGAAATTCAACAGCAACCTCAACATTGAAGAACACCAAAATATTCAACAACAGCCTCAACTTTGAAAAACACCAACAAATTCAAAAACCTCAACATGGAAAAACACCAACAAATTCAACTACAACCTCAATATTGAAAATCACCAACAAATTCAACAACAACCTCAACAATGAAAAACACCAACAAATTCAACAAAAACCTCAACAATGAAAAACATCAAAAAATTCAACAACAACTTCAACAATGAAAAACATCAAAAAATTCAACAACAACCTCAACATTCAAAAACAGCAACAAATTCAACAAAAAACTCAACAATGAAAAACACCAAAAAATTGAACAAGAACCTCAACTTTGAAAAACACCAACAAATTCAAAAACCTCAACATGGAAAAACACCAACAAATTCAACTACAACCTCAATATTGAAAATCACCAACAAATTCAAAAACAACCTCAACAATGAAAAACACCAACAAATTCAACAAAAACCCCAACAATGAAAAACACCAATAAATTCAACAACAACCTCAACATCGAGAAACACCAACAAATTCAGCTGCAACCTCAACTATGAAAAATGCAAAAGATTCAAAAAAAAACATTGAATAGACTAAGAAATTCCACAACAACCTCAACATTGAAAAACACCAAAATATTCAACAACAACCTCAACTTTGAAAAACACCAACAAATTCAAAAACCTCAACATGGAAAAACACCAACAAATTCAACTACAACCTCAATGTTGAAAATCACCAACAAATTCAACAAAAACCTCTAAAATGAAAAACACCAACAAATTCAACAAAAACCTCAACAATGAAAAACACCAAAAAATTCAACAACAACCTCATTTTGGAATAACACCAACAGATTTAACAACCTCAACATTCAAATACACCAACAAATTCAACATGAAACCAAGCTTTGAAAAACGCCAGTAAATTCAACAACCTAAACATTGAAAAACATCATCAAATTCAACAACAACCTCAACTTTTAAAAATACAAAAAGTTTCAACAAAGTCAAAATTGATAACACCAACAAATTCAACAACAACCTCAATATTGAAAATCACCAACAAATTTAACAACAACATCAACGATTAAAAACATCAAAAAATTCAACAACAACAACCACAACAATGAAAAACACCAACAAATTCAACAAAAACCTCAACAATGAAAAACACCAAAAAATTCAACAACAACCTCAACATTGATAAACACCAACAAATTCAACAACAACCTCAACATTCAAAACACCAACAAATTCAATAAAAACCTCAACATTGAAAAACATCAAAAAATACAACAACAACCTCAACTTTGAAAAACACCAACAATTTCAACTGCAACCACAACTTTGAAAAATACGAAAAAGTTCAAGAAAAATCATTGATAACACCACTAAATTCAACAACATCCTTAATTTTGAAAATCACCAATAAATTCAACAAGAACCACAACAATGAAAATCATCAAAAAATTCAACAACAACCTCAACAATGAAAAACACCAATTAATTCAACAACAGTCTCAATATTCAAAACACGAACAAATTTAACAACAACCTCAACATTCGAAAATACCAACAAATTCAACAACAACCTCAACAATGAAAAACAACAAAAAATTCAACAACAACCTCAACATTCAAAAACACCAACAAATTCACCATCAACATCAGCGATGAAAAACAGCAAACAATTCAACAACAACGACCTCAACAATGAAAAACACCAAAAAATTCATCAACAACCTCAGCAATGAAAAAAAGGAATAAATTCAAAAACAACGATCTCAACAATGAAAAATAACAAAAGATTCAACAACAAACTCAACATTGAAAATTACCAACAAATTCAAAAACAACCTCAAAAATGAATAACACCAATAAATTCAACAACAAACTCAACATTGAAAATCACCAACAAATTCAACGACAACCTCAACAAGGAAAAACATCAATAAATTCAACAACAACCTCAACATTCAAAGACAACAACAAAGTCAACAAAAAATTCAACAATGAGAAACACCAAAAAATTCAACAACAACCTCAACTTTGAAAAACACCGAAAAATTCAACAACATCAACATTGAGAAACACCAACAAATTCAACTGCAACCTCAACTATGAAAAATGCAAAAGATTCAAAAAAAAACATTGAATAGACTAAGAAATTCAACAGCAACCTCAACATTGAAGAACACCAAAATATTCAACAACAGCCTCAACTTTGAAAAACACCAACAAATTCAAAAACCTCAACATGGAAAAACACCAACAAATTCAACTACAACCTCAATATTGAAAATCACCAACAAATTCAACAACAACCTCAACAATGAAAAACACCAACAAATTCAACAAAAACCTCAACAATGAAAAACATCAAAAAATTCAACAACAACTTCAACAATGAAAAACATCAAAAAATTCAACAACAACCTCAACATTCAAAAACAGCAACAAATTCAACAAAAAACTCAACAATGAAAAACACCAAAAAATTGAACAAGAACCTCAACTTTGAAAAACACCAACAAATTCAAAAACCTCAACATGGAAAAACACCAACAAATTCAACTACAACCTCAATATTGAAAATCACCAACAAATTCAAAAACAACCTCAACAATGAAAAACACCAACAAATTCAACAAAAACCCCAACAATGAAAAACACCAATAAATTCAACAACAACCTCAACATCGAGAAACACCAACAAATTCAGCTGCAACCTCAACTATGAAAAATGCAAAAGATTCAAAAAAAAACATTGAATAGACTAAGAAATTCCACAACAACCTCAACATTGAAAAACACCAAAATATTCAACAACAACCTCAACTTTGAAAAACACCAACAAATTCAAAAACCTCAACATGGAAAAACACCAACAAATTCAACTACAACCTCAATGTTGAAAATCACCAACAAATTCAACAAAAACCTCTAAAATGAAAAACACCAACAAATTCAACAAAAACCTCAACAATGAAAAACACCAAAAAATTCAACAACAACCTCATTTTGGAATAACACCAACAGATTTAACAACCTCAACATTCAAATACACCAACAAATTCAACATGAAACCAAGCTTTGAAAAACGCCAGTAAATTCAACAACCTAAACATTGAAAAACATCATCAAATTCAACTACAACCTCAACTTTTAAAAATACAAAAAGTTTCAACAAAGTCAAAATTGATAACACCAACAAATTCAACAACAACCTCAATATTGAAAATCACCAACAAATTTAACAACAACATCAACAATTAAAAACATCAAAAAATTCAACAACAACAACCACAACAATGAAAAACACCAACAAATTCAACAAAAACCACAACAATGAAAAACACCAAAAAATTCAACAACAACCTCAACATTGATAAACACCAACAAATTCAACAACAACCTCAACATTCAAAAACACCAACAAATTCAATAAAAACCTCAACATTGAAAAACATCAAAAAATTCAACAACAACCTCAACTTTGAAAAACACCAACAATTTCAACTGCAACCACAACTTTGAAAAATACGAAAAAGTTCAAGAAAAATCATTGATAACACCAATAAATTCAACAACATCCTTAATTTTGAAAATCACCAATAAATTCAACAAGAACCACAACAATGAAAATCATCAAAAAATTCAACAACAACCTCAACAATGAAAAACACCAATTAATTCAACAACAATCTCAATATTCAAAACACGAACAAATTTAACAACAACCTCAACATTCGAAAATACCAACAAATTCAACAACAACCTCAACAATGAAAAACAACAAAAAATTCAACAACAACCTCAACATTCAAAAACACCAACAAATTCACCATCAACATCAGCGATGAAAAACAGCAAACAATTCAACAACAACGACCTCAACAATGAAAAACACCAAAAAATTCATCAACAACCTCAGCAATGAAAAAAAGGAATAAATTCAAAAACAACGATCTCAACAATGAAAAATAACAAAAGATTCAACAACAAACTCAACATTGAAAATTACCAACAAATTCAAAAACAACCTCAAAAATGAATAACACCAATAAATTCAACAACAAACTCAACATTGAAAATCACCAACAAATTCAACGACAACCTCAACAAGGAAAAACATCAATAAATTCAACAACAACCTCAACATTCAAAGACAACAACAAAGTCAACAAAAAATTCAACAATGAGAAACACCAAAAAATTCAACAACAACCTCAACTTTGAAAAACACCGAAAAATTCAACAACATCAACATTGAGAAACACCAACAAATTCAACTGCAACCTCAACTATGAAAAATGCAAAAGATTCAAAAAAAAACATTGAATAGACTAAGAAATTCAACAGCAACCTCAACATTGAAGAACACCAAAATATTCAACAACAGCCTCAACTTTGAAAAACACCAACAAATTCAAAAACCTCAACATGGAAAAACACCAACAAATTCAACTACAACCTCAATATTGAAAATCACCAACAAATTCAACAACAACCTCAACAATGAAAAACACCAACAAATTCAACAAAAACCTCAACAATGAAAAACATCAAAAAATTCAACAACAACTTCAACAATGAAAAACATCAAAAAATTCAACAACAACCTCAACATTCAAAAACAGCAACAAATTCAACAAAAAACTCAACAATGAAAAACACCAAAAAATTGAACAAGAACCTCAACTTTGAAAAACACCAACAAATTCAAAAACCTCAACATGGAAAAACACCAACAAATTCAACTACAACCTCAATATTGAAAATCACCAACAAATTCAAAAACAACCTCAACAATGAAAAACACCAACAAATTCAACAAAAACCCCAACAATGAAAAACACCAATAAATTCAACAACAACCTCAACATCGAGAAACACCAACAAATTCAGCTGCAACCTCAACTATGAAAAATGCAAAAGATTCAAAAAAAAACATTGAATAGACTAAGAAATTCCACAACAACCTCAACATTGAAAAACACCAAAATATTCAACAACAACCTCAACTTTGAAAAACACCAACAAATTCAAAAACCTCAACATGGAAAAACACCAACAAATTCAACTACAACCTCAATGTTGAAAATCACCAACAAATTCAACAAAAACCTCTAAAATGAAAAACACCAACAAATTCAACAAAAACCTCAACAATGAAAAACACCAAAAAATTCAACAACAACCTCATTTTGGAATAACACCAACAGATTTAACAACCTCAACATTCAAATACACCAACAAATTCAACATGAAACCAAGCTTTGAAAAACGCCAGTAAATTCAACAACCTAAACATTGAAAAACATCATCAAATTCAACAACAACCTCAACTTTTAAAAATACAAAAAGTTTCAACAAAGTCAAAATTGATAACACCAACAAATTCAACAACAACCTCAATATTGAAAATCACCAACAAATTTAACAACAACATCAACGATTAAAAACATCAAAAAATTCAACAACAACAACCACAACAATGAAAAACACCAACAAATTCAACAAAAACCTCAACAATGAAAAACACCAAAAAATTCAACAACAACCTCAACATTGATAAACACCAACAAATTCAACGACAACCTCAACAAGGAAAAACATCAATAAATTCAACAACAACCTCAACATTCAAAGACAACAACAAAGTCAACAAAAAATTCAACAATGAGAAACACCAAATAATTCAACAACAACCTCAACTTTGAAAAACACCGAAAAATTCAACAACATCAACATTGAGAAACACCAACAAATTCAACTGCAACCTCAACTATGAAAAATGCAAAAGATTCAAAAAAAAACATTGAATAGACTAAGAAATTCAACAGCAACCTCAACATTGAAGAACACCAAAATATTCAACAACAGCCTCAACTTTGAAAAACACCAACAAATTCAAAAACCTCAACATGGAAAAACACCAACAAATTCAACTACAACCTCAATATTGAAAATCACCAACAAATTCAACAACAACCTCAACAATGAAAAACACCAACAAATTCAACAAAAACCTCAACAATGAAAAACATCAAAAAATTCAACAACAACTTCAACAATGAAAAACATCAAAAAATTCAACAACAACCTCAACATTCAAAAACAGCAACAAATTCAACAAAAAACTCAACAATGAAAAACACCAAAAAATTGAACAAGAACCTCAACTTTGAAAAACACCAACAAATTCAAAAACCTCAACATGGAAAAACACCAACAAATTCAACTACAACCTCAATATTGAAAATCACCAACAAATTCAAAAACAACCTCAACAATGAAAAACACCAACAAATTCAACAAAAACCCCAACAATGAAAAACACCAATAAATTCAACAACAACCTCAACATCGAGAAACACCAACAAATTCAGCTGCAACCTCAACTATGAAAAATGCAAAAGATTCAAAAAAAAACATTGAATAGACTAAGAAATTCCACAACAACCTCAACATTGAAAAACACCAAAATATTCAACAACAACCTCAACTTTGAAAAACACCAACAAATTCAAAAACCTCAACATGGAAAAACACCAACAAATTCAACTACAACCTCAATGTTGAAAATCACCAACAAATTCAACAAAAACCTCTAAAATGAAAAACACCAACAAATTCAACAAAAACCTCAACAATGAAAAACACCAAAAAATTCAACAACAACCTCATTTTGGAATAACACCAACAGATTTAACAACCTCAACATTCAAATACACCAACAAATTCAACATGAAACCAAGCTTTGAAAAACGCCAGTAAATTCAACAACCTAAACATTGAAAAACATCATCAAATTCAACTACAACCTCAACTTTTAAAAATACAAAAAGTTTCAACAAAGTCAAAATTGATAACACCAACAAATTCAACAACAACCTCAATATTGAAAATCACCAACAAATTTAACAACAACATCAACAATTAAAAACATCAAAAAATTCAACAACAACAACCACAACAATGAAAAACACCAACAAATTCAACAAAAACCACAACAATGAAAAACACCAAAAAATTCAACAACAACCTCAACATTGATAAACACCAACAAATTCAACAACAACCTCAACATTCAAAAACACCAACAAATTCAATAAAAACCTCAACATTGAAAAACATCAAAAAATTCAACAACAACCTCAACTTTGAAAAACACCAACAATTTCAACTGCAACCACAACTTTGAAAAATACGAAAAAGTTCAAGAAAAATCATTGATAACACCAATAAATTCAACAACATCCTTAATTTTGAAAATCACCAATAAATTCAACAAGAACCACAACAATGAAAATCATCAAAAAATTCAACAACAACCTCAACAATGAAAAACACCAATTAATTCAACAACAATCTCAATATTCAAAACACGAACAAATTTAACAACAACCTCAACATTCGAAAATACCAACAAATTCAACAACAACCTCAACAATGAAAAACAACAAAAAATTCAACAACAACCTCAACATTCAAAAACACCAACAAATTCACCATCAACATCAGCGATGAAAAACAGCAAACAATTCAACAACAACGACCTCAACAATGAAAAACACCAAAAAATTCATCAACAACCTCAGCAATGAAAAAAAGGAATAAATTCAAAAACAACGATCTCAACAATGAAAAATAACAAAAGATTCAACAACAAACTCAACATTGAAAATTACCAACAAATTCAAAAACAACCTCAAAAATGAATAACACCAATAAATTCAACAACAAACTCAACATTGAAAATCACCAACAAATTCAACGACAACCTCAACAAGGAAAAACATCAATAAATTCAACAACAACCTCAACATTCAAAGACAACAACAAAGTCAACAAAAAATTCAACAATGAGAAACACCAAAAAATTCAACAACAACCTCAACTTTGAAAAACACCGAAAAATTCAACAACATCAACATTGAGAAACACCAACAAATTCAACTGCAACCTCAACTATGAAAAATGCAAAAGATTCAAAAAAAAACATTGAATAGACTAAGAAATTCAACAGCAACCTCAACATTGAAGAACACCAAAATATTCAACAACAGCCTCAACTTTGAAAAACACCAACAAATTCAAAAACCTCAACATGGAAAAACACCAACAAATTCAACTACAACCTCAATATTGAAAATCACCAACAAATTCAACAACAACCTCAACAATGAAAAACACCAACAAATTCAACAAAAACCTCAACAATGAAAAACATCAAAAAATTCAACAACAACTTCAACAATGAAAAACATCAAAAAATTCAACAACAACCTCAACATTCAAAAACAGCAACAAATTCAACAAAAAACTCAACAATGAAAAACACCAAAAAATTGAACAAGAACCTCAACTTTGAAAAACACCAACAAATTCAAAAACCTCAACATGGAAAAACACCAACAAATTCAACTACAACCTCAATATTGAAAATCACCAACAAATTCAAAAACAACCTCAACAATGAAAAACACCAACAAATTCAACAAAAACCCCAACAATGAAAAACACCAATAAATTCAACAACAACCTCAACATCGAGAAACACCAACAAATTCAGCTGCAACCTCAACTATGAAAAATGCAAAAGATTCAAAAAAAAACATTGAATAGACTAAGAAATTCCACAACAACCTCAACATTGAAAAACACCAAAATATTCAACAACAACCTCAACTTTGAAAAACACCAACAAATTCAAAAACCTCAACATGGAAAAACACCAACAAATTCAACTACAACCTCAATGTTGAAAATCACCAACAAATTCAACAAAAACCTCTAAAATGAAAAACACCAACAAATTCAACAAAAACCTCAACAATGAAAAACACCAAAAAATTCAACAACAACCTCATTTTGGAATAACACCAACAGATTTAACAACCTCAACATTCAAATACACCAACAAATTCAACATGAAACCAAGCTTTGAAAAACGCCAGTAAATTCAACAACCTAAACATTGAAAAACATCGTCAAATTCAACAACAACCTCAACTTTTAAAAATACAAAAAGTTTCAACAAAGTCAAAATTGATAACACCAACAAATTCAACAACAACCTCAATATTGAAAATCACCAACAAATTTAACAACAACATCAACGATTAAAAACATCAAAAAATTCAACAACAACAACCACAACAATGAAAAACACCAACAAATTCAACAAAAACCTCAACAATGAAAAACACCAAAAAATTCAACAACAACCTCAACATTGATAAACACCAACAAATTCAACAACAACCTCAAAATTCAAAACACCAACAAATTCAATAAAAACCTCAACATTGAAAAACATCAAAAAATTCAACAACAACCTCAACTTTGAAAAACACCAACAATTTCAACTGCAACCACAACTTTGAAAAATACGAAAAAGTTCAAGAAAAATCATTGATAACACCACTAAATTCAACAACATCCTTAATTTTGAAAATCACCAATAAATTCAACAAGAACCACAACAATGAAAATCATCAAAAAATTCAACAACAACCTCAACAATGAAAAACACCAAATAATTCAACAACAATCTCAATATTCAAAACACGAACAAATTTAACAACAACCTCAACATTCGAAAATACCAACAAATTCAACAACAACCTCAACAATGAAAAACAACAAAAAATTCAACAACAACCTCAACATTCAAAAACACCAACAAATTCAACATCAACATCAGCGATGAAAAACAGCAAACAATTCAACAACAACGACCTCAACAATGAAAAACACCAAAAAATTCATCAACAACCTCAGCAATGAAAAAAAGGAATAAATTCAAAAACAACGATCTCAACAATGAAAAATAACAAAAGATTCAACATCAAACTCAACATTGAAAATTACCAACAAATTCAAAAACAACCTCAAAAATGAATAACACCAATAAATTCAACAACAAACTCAACATTGAAAATCACCAACAAATTCAACGACAACCTCAACAAGGAAAAACATCAATAAATTCAACAACAACCTCAACATTCAAAGACAACAACAAAGTCAACAAAAAACTCAACAATGAGAAACACCAAAAAATTCAACAACAACCTCAACTTTGAAAAACACCGAAAAATTCAACAACCTCAACATTGAGAAACACCAACAAATTCAACTGCAACCTCAACTATGAAAAATGCAAAAGATTCAAAAAAAAACATTGAATAGACTAAGAAATTCAACAGCAACCTCAACATTGAAAAACACCAAAATATTCAACAACAGCCTCAACTTTGAAAAACACCAACAAATTCAAAAACCTCAACATGGAAAAACACCAACAAATTCAACTACAACCTCAATATTGAAAATCACCAACAAATTCAACAACAACCTCAACAATGAATAACACCAACAAATTCAACAAAAATCTCAACAATGAAAAACATCAAAAAATTCAACAACAACTTCAACAATGAAAAACATCAAAAAATTCAACAACAACCTCAACATTCAAAAACAGCAACAAATTCAACAAAAAACTCAACAATGAAAAACACCAAAAAATTGAACAAGAACCTCAACTTTGAAAAACACCAACAAATTCAAAAACCTCAACATGGAAAAACACCAACAAATTCAACTACAACCTCAATATTGAAAATCACCAACAAATTCAAAAACAACCTCAACAATGAAAAGCACCAACAAATTCAACAAAAACCCCAACAATGAAAAACACCAATAAATTCAACAACAACCTCAACATCGAGAAACACCAACAAATTCAACTGCAACCTCAACTATGAAAAATGCAAAAGATTCAAAAAAAAACATTGAATAGACTAAGAAATTCCACAACAACCTCAACATTGAAAAACACCAAAATATTCAACAACAACCTCAACTTTGAAAAACACCAACAAATTCAAAAACCTCAACATGGAAAAACACCAACAAATTCAACTACAACCTCAATGTTGAAAATCACCAACAAATTCAACAAAAACCTTTAAAATGAAAAACACCAACAAATTCAACAAAAACCTCAACAATGAAAAACACCAAAAAATTCAACAACAACCTCATTTTGGAATAACACCAACAGATTTAACAACCTCAACATTCAAATACACCAACAAATTCAACATGAAACTCAGCTTTGAAAAACACCAGCAAATTCAACAACCTAAACATTGAAAAACATCATCAAATTCAACTACAACCTCAACTTTTAAAAATACAAAAAGTTTCAACAAAATCAAAATTGATAACACCAACAAATTCAACAACAACCTCAATATTGAAAATCACCAACAAATTTAACAACAACATCAACAATTAAAAACATCAAAAAATTCAACAACAACAACCACAACAATGAAAAACACGAACAAATTCAACAAAAACCTCAACAATGAAAAACACCAAAAAATTCAACAACAACCTCAACATTGATAAACACCAACAAATTCAACAACAACCTCAACATTGAAAAACACCAACAAATTCAATAAAAACCTCAACATTGAAAAACATCAAAAAATTCAACAACAACCTCAACATTGAAAAACACCAACAATTTCAACTGCAACCACAACTTTGAAAAATACGAAAAAGTTCAAGAAAAATCATTGATATCACCAATAAATTCAACAACATCCTTAATTTTGAAAATCACCAGTAAATTCAACAACAACCACAACAATGAAAATCATCAAAAAATTCAACAACAACCTCAACAATGAAAAACACCAATTAATTCAACAACAATCTCAATATTCAAAACACGAACAAATTTAACAACAACCTCAACATTCGAAAATACCAACAAATTCAACAACAACCTCAACAATGAAAAACAATAAAAAATTCAACAACAACCTCAACATTCAAAAACACCAACAAATTCAACATCAACATCAGCGATGAAAAACAGCAAACAATTCAACAACAACGACCTCAACAATGAAAAACACCAAAAAATTCATCAACAACCTCAGCAATGAAAAAAAGGAATAAATTCAAAAACAACGATCTCAACAATGAAAAATAACAAAAGATTCAACAACAAACTCAACATTGAAAATTACCAACAAATTCAAAAACAACCTCAAAAATGAATAACACCAATAAATTCAACAACAAACTCAACATTGAAAATCACCAACAAATTCAACGACAACCTCAACAAGGAAAAACATCAATAAATTCAACAACAACCTCAACATTCAAAGACAACAACAAAGTCAACAAAAAACTCAACAATGAGAAACACCAAAAAATTCAACAACAACCTCAACTTTGAAAAACACCGAAAAATTCAACAACCTCAACATTGAGAAACACCAACAAATTCAACTGCAACCTCAACTATGAAAAATGCAAAAGATTCAAAAAAAAACATTGAATAGACTAAGAAATTCAACAGCAACCTCAACATTGAAAAACACCAAAATATTCAACAACAGCGTCAACTTTGAAAAACACCAACAAATTCAAAAACCTCAACATGGAAAAACACCAACAAATTCAACTACAACCTCAATATTGAAAATCACCAACAAATTCAACAACAACCTCAACAATGAATAACACCAACAAATTCAACAAAAACCTCAACAATGAAAAACATCAAAAAATTCAACAACAACTTCAACAATGAAAAACATCAAAAAATTCAACAACAACCTCAACATTCAAAAACAGCAACAAATTCAACAAAAAACTCAACAATGAAAAACACCAAAAAATTGAACAAGAACCTCAACTTTGAAAAACACCAACAAATTCAAAAACCTCAACATGGAAAAACACCAACAAATTCAACTACAACCTCAATATTGAAAATCACCAACAAATTCAAAAACAACCTCAACAATGAAAAGCACCAACAAATTCAACAAAAACCCCAACAATGAAAAACACCAATAAATTCAACAACAACCACAACATCGAGAAACACCAACAAATTCAACTGCAACCTCAACTATGAAAAATGCAAAAGATTCAAAAAAAAACATTGAATAGACTAAGAAATTCCACAACAACCTCAACATTGAAAAACACCAAAATATTCAACAACAACCTCAACTTTGAAAAACACCAACAAATTCAAAAACCTCAACATGGAAAAACACCAACAAATTCAACTACAACCTCAATGTTGAAAATCACCAACAAATTCAACAAAAACCTCTAAAATGAAAAACACCAACAAATTCAACAAAAACCTCAACAATGAAAAACACCAAAAAATTCAACAACAACCTCATTTTGGAATAACACCAACAGATTTAACAACCTCAACATTCAAATACACCAACAAATTCAACATGAAACCAAGCTTTGAAAAACGCCAGTAAATTCAACAACCTAAACATTGAAAAACATCATCAAATTCAACAACAACCTCAACTTTTAAAAATACAAAAAGTTTCAACAAAGTCAAAATTGATAACACCAACAAATTCAACAACAACCTCAATATTGAAAATCACCAACAAATTTAACAACAACATCAACGATTAAAAACATCAAAAAATTCAACAACAACAACCACAACAATGAAAAACACCAACAAATTCAACCAAAACCTCAACAATGAAAAACACCAAAAAATTCAACAACAACCTCAACATTGATAAACACCAACAAATTCAACAACAACCTCAACATTCAAAAACACCAACAAATTCAATAAAAACCTCAACTTTGAAAAACATCAAAAAATTCAACAACAACCTCAACTTTGAAAAACACCAACAAATTCAACTGCAACCACAACTTTGAAAAATACGAAAAAGTTCAAGAAAAATCATTGATAACACCAATAAATTCAACAACATCCTTAAATTTGAAAATCACCAATAAATTCATCAACAACCACAACAATGAAAATCATCAAAAACTTCAACAACAACCTCAACATTGAAAAACACCAAATAATTCAACTACAATTTCAATATTCCAAACACGAACAAATTTAACAACAACCTCAACATTCGAAAATACCAACAAATTCAACAACAACCTCAACAATGAAAAGCAACAAAAAATTCAACAACAACCACAACATTCAAAAACACCAACAAATTCAACATCAACATCAGCGATGAAAAACAGCAAACAATTCAACAACAACGACCTCAACAATGAAAAACACCAAAAAATTCATCAACAACCACAGCAATGAAGAAAAGGAATAAATTCAAAAACAACGATCTCAACAATGAAAAATAACAAAAGATTCAACAACAAACTCAACATTGAAAATTACCAACAAATTCAAAACAAACCTCAAAAATGAAAAACACCAATAAATTCAACAACAAACTCAACATTGAAAATTACCAACAAATTCAAAAACAACCTCAAAAATGAATAACACCAATAAATTCAACAACAAACTCAACATTGAAAATCACCAACAAATTCAACGACAGCCTCAACAAGGAAAAACATCAATAAATTCAACAACAACCTCAACATTCAAAGACAACAACAAAGTCAACAAAAAACTCAACAATGAGAAACACCAAAAAATTCAACAACATCCTCAACTTTGAAAAACACCGAAAAATTCAACAACCTCAACATTGAGAAACACCAACAAATTCAACTGCAACCTCAACTATGAAAAATGCAAAAGATTCAAAAAAAAACATTGAATAGACTAAGAAATTCAACAGCAACCTCAACATTGAAAAACACCAAAATATTCAACAACAGCCTCAACTTTGAAAAACACCAACAAATTCAAAAACCTCAACATGGAAAAACACCAACAAATTCAACTACAACCTCAATATTGAAAATCACCAACAAATTCAACAACAACCTCAACAATGAAAAACACCAACAAATTCAACAAAAACCTCAACAATGAAAAACATCAAAAAATTCAACAACAACTTCAACAATGAAAAACATCAAAAAATTCAACAACAACCTCAACATTCAAAAACAGCAACAAATTCAACAAAAAACTCAACAATGAAAAACACCAAAAAATTGAACAAGAAACTCAACTTTGAAAAACACCAACAAATTCAAAAACCTCAACATGGAAAAACACCAACAAATTCAACTACAACCTCAATATTGAAAATCACCAACAAATTCAAAAACAACCTCAACAATGAAAAACACCAACAAATTCAACAAAAACCCCAACAATGAAAAACACCAATAAATTCAACAACAACCTCAACATCGAGAAACACCAACAAATTCAACTGCAACCTCAACTATGAAAAATGCAAAAGATTCAAAAAAAAACATTGAATAGACTAAGAAATTCCACAACAACCTCAACATTGAAAAACACCAAAATATTCAACAACAACCTCAACTTTGAAAAACACCAACAAATTCAAAAACCTCAACATGGAAAAACACCAACAAATTCAACTACAACCTCAATGTTGAAAATCACCAACAAATTCAACAAAAACCTCTAAAATGAAAAACACCAACAAATTCAACAAAAACCTCAACAATGAAAAACACCAAAAAATTCAACAACAACCTCATTTTGGAATAACACCAACAGATTTAACAACCTCAACATTCAAATACACCAACAAATTCAACATGAAACCAAGCTTTGAAAAACACCAACAAATTCAACAAAAACCTCAACAATGAAAACCACCCAGCAATTCAACACCAAACTCAACATTCAAAAACAACAACAAATTCAACAACAACCTCAACAATGAAAAACACCAAAAAATTCAACAACAATCTCAACATTCAAAAACACCAACAAATTCAACAAAAACCTCAACAATTAAAGACACCAAAAAATTCAACAACAACGTCAACTTTAAAAACACCAACAAATTCGACAACCTCAACATTGAAAAACACCAACAAATTCAACAAAACATCAACATTGAAAAACTCCAACAAATTCAACAACAACCACAACAATGAACTGCACCAAAAAATTCAACAACAACCTCAACATTCAGAATACACCATCAAATTCAACAATAACCTCAACAATGAAAAACACCAAAAAATTCATCAACAACCTCAACATTCAAAAACACCAAATAATTCAACAAAAACCTCAACAATGAAAAACACAAAAAAATTCAACTACAACCTAAACTTTGGAAAACTCAAACAAATTCAATAAACTCAACATTGAAAAACAGCAACAAATTCAACTGCAACCTCAACTTTGGAAAATACAAAAAAGATCAAAAAAAACCATTGATAACACGACTAAATTCTACCACCTCAACATTGAAAATCACCAACAAATTCAACAACAACCTCAGCAATGAAAAACATCAAAAAATTCAACAAGAACCTCAACAATGAAAAACACCAACAAATTCAACAAGTACCGCAACAATGAAAAACACCAAAAAATTCAACCTAAACTCAAAATTGAAAATCACCATCAAATTCAACAAAAATGTCCTCATTGAAAAACATCAAAAAATGCAACATAAAGCTCAACATTCCAAAACAACAACAAATTCAAAAAAAACCTCAACAATGATAACAGCAAAAAATTCAACAACAACCTCAACATTGAAAAACTCCAAGAATTTCAACCACAACCTCAACATTCAAAAACACCAACAACTTCAACTAAAACCTCCACGTTGAAAAACATCAAAAAATTCAACAACAACCTCAACTTTGAAAAACACCAACAAATTCAACAACCTCAACTTTGAAAAACACCAACAAATTCAACTGCAAACTCAACTTTGAAAAATACAAAAAAGTTCAAGAAATATCATTGATAACACCAATAAATTCAACAAGAACCTTAACATTGAAAAACACCAAAATATTCAACAACAACCTCAACTTTGAAAAACACCAACAAATTCAAAAACCTCAAAATGGAAAAACACCAACAAATTCAACTACAACCTCAATATTGAAAATCACCGACAAATTCAACAACAACCCCAACATTCGAAAACACCAAAAAATTCAATAACAACCTCAACAATGAAAAACAACAAAAAATTCATCAACAACCTCAACATTCAACAACACCAGCAAATTCAACAAAAACCTCAACAATTAAAAAGACCAAAAAATTCAACAACAACCTCAACTTTGAAAAATGCCCACAAATTCAAAAATCACAACATTGAAAAACACCAACAAATTCAACAACAACCTCAGCAATCAAAATGAGCAACAAAATCAACAACAACCTCAACAATGAAAAACACACAAAAATTCAACAACAACCTCAACATTCAAAAACACCAACAAATTCAACAAAAACCTCAACAATGAAAAACACCAAAACATTCAACAACAACCTCAACTTTGAAAAACACAAACAAATTCAACGAACTCAACATTGAAAAACAGCAACAAATTCAACTGCAACCTCAACTTTGAAAAATACAAATAAGATAAAAAAAAACCACCAAAAAATTCATCAACAACCACAGCAATGAAAAACAGGAATAAATTCAACAACAACGATATCATCAATGAAAAATACCAAAAGATTCAACAACAACCTCAACATTGAAAAACTCCAGGAATTTCAACAACAACCTCAACAATGAAAAACACCAAAAAATTCAACAACAAACTCAACATTGAAAATCATCAACAAATTCAACAACAACCTCAACAATGAAAAACATCAATAAATTCAACAACAACCTCAACATTCAAAAACACCAACAAATACAACAAAAGCCTCAACAATGAAAAACACCAAAAAATTTCAAAAACAACGTCAACTTTGAAAAACACCAAAAAGTTCAACAACCTCAACATTGTGAAACACCAACAAATCCAACTACAACCTCAACTTTGAAAAATACAATAAGATTAAAAAAAAAGATTGAATACACTAATAAATTCAACAAAAACCTCAATATTGAAAATCACCAAAAAATTCAAGAACAACCTCAACATTCAAGAACACCAAAATATTCAACAAGAACCTCAACTTCGAAAAACACCAACAAATTCAAAAACCCCAACATGGAAAAACACTAACAAATTCAACTACTACCTCAATATTGAAAATCATGAACAAATTCAACATCAACCTCAACAATGAAAAACACCAACAAATTCAACAAAAACCTCAACAATGAAAAACACCAAAAAATTCATCAACAACCTCAACATTCAAAAACAACAACAAATTCAACAAAAGCCTCAACAATGGAAAACACCAAAATATTCAACAACAACCTCAACAATTAAAGACACCAAAAAATTCAACAACAACGTCAACTTTAAAAACACCAACAAATTCGACAACCTCAACATTGAAAAACACCAACAAATTCAACAAAACATCAACATTGAAAAACTCCAACAAATTCAACAACAACCACAACAATGAACTGCACCAAAAAATTCAACAACAACCTCAACATTCAGAATACACCATCAAATTCAACAATAACCTCAACAATGAAAAACACCAAAAAATTCATCAACAACCTCAACATTCAAAAACACCAAATAATTCAACAAAAACCTCAACAATGAAAAACACAAAAAAATTCAAGTACAACCTAAACTTTGGAAAGCACCAACAAATTCAACAACCTCAACACTGAAAAACACAACAAATTCAACTGCAACCTCCACTTTGAAAAATACAAAATAGATAAAAAAAACCATTGATAACACCAATAAATTCAACAACGTCAACATTGAAAATCACCAACAAATTCAACATCAACCTCAGCAATGAAAAAAACCAACAATTCAACAACAACCTCGAAAATGAAAAACACCAACAAATTCAACAAGTACCGCAACAATTAAAAACACCAAAAAATTCAACAAAAATCTCAACATTGAAAAACATCAAAAAATTCAACAACAACCTCAACATTCCAAAACACCAACAAATTCAATAAAAACCTCAACAATGAAAACACCAAAATATTCAACAACAATCACAACTTTGAAAAACACCAACAAATTCAACAACATCAACATTGAAAAACACCAACAAATTCAACAACAACCTCAACATTCAAAAACACCAACAAATTCAACAAAAACATCAACATTGAAAAACATCACAAAATTCAACAACAACCTCAACTTTGAAAAACACCAACAAATTCAACTGCAACCTCAACTTTGAAAAATACAAAAAAGTTCAAGAAAAATCATTGATAACACGAATAAATTCAACAAGATCCTTAATATTGAAAATCACCAATAAATTCAAAAACAAACTCAACAATGAAAAATATCAAAAAATTCAACAACAACAACCTCAACAATGAAAAACTCCAAATAATTCAACAACAATCTCAATATTCAAAACAGCAAAAATTCAAAACCAACATCAACATTCGAAAATACAAACAAATACAACAACAACCTCAACAATGAAAAACAACAACAAATTCAACAACAACCTCAGCAATGAAAAAGAGCAAACAATTCAACAACAACGACCTCAACAATGAAAAACACCAAAAAATTCATCAACAACCTCAGCAATGAAAAACAGGAATAAATTCAACAACAACGATCTCATCCATGAAAAATGCCAAAAGATTCAACAACAACCTCAACATTGAAAAACTCCAACAATTTTAACAACAACCTCAACAATGAAAAACACCAAAAAATTCAACAACAAACTCAACATTGAAAATCACCAACAAATTCAACAACAACCTCAACAATGAAAAACATCAATAAATTCAACAACAACCTCAACATTCAAAAGAACCAAAAAATTCAACAAAAACCTCAACAATGAAAACACCAAAAAATTCAACAACAACCTCAACTTTGAAAAACACCAAAAAATTCAACAACAACCTCAACTTTGAAAAATTAAATAAGATTCAACAAAAAAACAATGAATACACCAATAAATTAATCAGAAACCTCAATGTTGAAAATCACCAAAAAATTCAAGAACAACCTCAACATTTGGAGAACACCAAAATATTCAACAGGAATCTCAACTTTGAAAAACACCAACAAATTCAAAAACCCCAACATGGAAAAACACCAACAAATTCAACTACAACCTCAATATTGAAAATCACCATCAAATTCAGCAACAACCTCCACAATGAAAGACACCAAAAAATTCAACAAAAACCTCAACAATGAAAAGCACCAAAAAAATCATCAACAACCTCAACATTCAAAAACAACAACAAATTCAACAAAAGCCTCAATAATGAAAAACACCAAATAATTCAACAACAACCTCAACATTGAAAAACACCAACAAATTCAACAACAACCTCAACATTCAAAAACACCAGCAAATTCAACAAAAACCTCAACATTGAATAACATCAAAAAATTCAACAACAACCTCAACTTTGAAAAACACCAACAAATTCAACTGCAACCTCAACTTTGGAAAATACAAAATAGTTCAAGAAAAATCATTGATAACACCAATAAATTCAACAAGATCCATAATATTGAAAATCACCAATAAATTCAACAACAACCTCAACAATGAAAAACATCTAAAAATTCAACAACAACAACCTTAACAATGAAAAACACTAAATAATTCAAAAACAACCTCAACATTCAAAAACACCAACAAATTCAACAACAACCTCAGCAATGAAAAACAACAAACAATTCAACAACATCGACCTCAACAATGAAAAACACCAAAAAATTCATCAACAACCTCAGCAATGAAAAACAGGAATAAATTCAACAATAACGATCTCATCAATGAAAAATACCAAAGGATTCAACAACAACCTCAACGTTCAAAAACAACAACAAATTCAACAAAAACTCAACAATGAAAACCACCAAAAAATTCAACAACAACCTCAACTTTGAAAAACACCAAAAAATTCAACAACCTCAACATTGAGAAACACCAACAAATTCAAATGCAACCTCAACTTTTGAAAATGCAAAAAGATTAAA